>NW_006494613.1:12865122-12896045 GCF_000325575.1 Pteropus alecto
ATATAAGAGAGATTGATTTCATTAAGCTCAGGAGTATGGAACATAAGGATCTTACTACCACTTGTAATTTTTTATAGGGTTGGGGGGAAACATCCCATATTCCAATATGATTTCCAAGTCTTTGAGACTTGGTGAACCTAAATTGAATGTTGCCTGCATTAACTTGTGAAGTTTAGAAACCACCTACTGACCTATGAGATAATCACAAGAATTCGTCCTAGGTTTTTAGACATTATTCCTCCTCCTCCTTTGACAGCATTTTAGATCTCTGGCAAGGCGCCTTCACTTTCCATGGTGGATTTAAAACACTGTGGTGTTTTCAATATTCTGGAATGGTAAACAACAAAGACAGAGAAGTAATATTTCCACTAAGCCTGTACATTTTATTTGAAGCATGAGTTTAAAACTTCACAAAAATATAAGGCCATAATCCAAACTTCAGGTAACCAAATGGTTATATAATAGTTTTGTACTTAATAGGAAATTTGAAACATATCTGGTAACTATTCTAAAATATGGAGTAAAAATAGGCACCTATGAATTACAAAGCTTTGTTAACATCAAGAGATTCCTGAGGACCTGAAAATACCTATGTGATTTACAGGGGGAAAAAAAGCTTTTTTTCTTTTGTAATTGGTAGTTAGGAAATATTTTAATTTATTTCAAATGTTTGCAAAATTATGAAATAGGAGTTGAATATCACATTTTGCATGTATGGTTTCTGTTTTCAACATATACATCTTTTAGTACTCCAGAAGGCTTATCACAGTCAATTACGTCTCCTAAAGAGAAATAATGTAATCTAATAAAAGGTTGTTTTATTTTGTAACTTTAGTTCTTGAGCCATGTATTTGTTATATGAATTTGTTCTCTTCAGTACTGGCCCAAAGCTAAAGTTTTAAGAAAAAACTGGTCTTACTTTGCCCTTCTCTCCACCTTTTTTTCATTTCTTCCATTCCCTTTCTTTATTCTCATGGTAGCACTCCAACTTGGTCTATTTTTTTTTTTTTTTTTGTGGATAGTGCCTCAACATCCTATCTCAAAATATAAACAAATAAGCCAACACAGTTTTGACACTTTATTATTTAGCTTTCAGTTGGTTATTATGGAATAAATTCCTCGAAAATAATTCCAATTCAAGTACTCATAACCCATACTATATAACTCTGCATTGACATTTTTAAAGATAATTAAATACCATTATTAAAGACTTTTAACACATTCAGTTTAATTTGACAAATATTAATAGAATGGATATTTTGTGAAAGGCACTCTTTTAGGTGTAGAATGTTAGAAATTAATGGAAGAGGAAAGAGGATTTGATTTAATATTTTATTATTTTCATGTGTTGTTTCATTTCATCTTCAGAGTAATGTAATTCCTATTTTTTTTTTTTTAATAAAGAAACTGAAGATCAAAGTCTTAAGTTACCTGCTCATGATTAAATTAGAAAACAAAAAAGTACACATTTGAATCCACATCATCTGCTTTTATGGAGCAGATATGACAGTTACCACAGTCACACAAAAGCCTAAATGAAGCCTATAGAAAACTGGGGGAAGGAAAGTAGAAAAGTCTGTCTTAGCTGCCTGGATAGATGAGAAAATACATCATAATGAAGACAGAATTTCAGATTGGCTTAAAGTATAGGTGAATGAAATTAGCTTAGAAGGTAGGAGTATTGCAGTTATAAAATCCAGACTTTAAAGAAATATGGCTTAATTAAAATGTAGAATGAGATATATTCATTTGGCAGAATTATGGGGTATAAATAGTGAAAAAGTATGAGAAGAAACTGGAAAACAGAGCTGAATATTATTACAAAGATCCAGGTATATAAGATTGAGGGGTTATAGGTGGTATAAAAGACCATAGGAATCTTCGAAGGCTTTTAAGTAAATAAATAAAATGTATTTGGTCTGCTTTGTGGAGAGTATAATATAGATAAGTATCTAAATGAACCAGATGGAATTTGGGAGATTAGCTTAGGTAAGAAGTAATAAGATGCTAAGCTAGAGTAGTAGCCACGTGAAGAAAAAAATGGATCAAAGACATGCATGTACTTGAGATGCAATTTACTTGTCAACCAGTTGATTGTCAGTGCATGAATGTATCAGTGTCTTCAGGGTTTGGAAATGGGGTGACTTAGGTGATGACACTACTAAACAAATTAATAAGAAGAAAAGTTTATTGTGGTCTGATGAGATATGGATTATTATTTGACTCCTGGGGGATAGTCAAAGCCAGATGAATTAAAAATGACCACAAAGCTCTGAAGTTACTTTAGGCCATGCAGCAGTGTTACTGTACGTTCTACATTTACCTTATTCCATTGTGGCATAGCCCACAATGACAACTGATCCAAAACTTCTACACTCCTTTTCCTCCTCAATCTGAGCAACTTGTAATTTTTATCAGAAAGATTATCCCCAAAATAACAAATTTTTCTTCCAAAGTTTAAATTTTGTCACAATCACTTCTTCATTTTTCTTTGTACTTTGGATAAACTTACTGTATTTCTTTCAAAGGCCAATAAGATTTATATTCCATCCCCTAATAACTTCTCAGGAATTACCACACTTACTAATCCCTCATTGGTATCATCAATCTATTCCATTATGGGGGGAGAGGGTTTATTATCATTACATATGTAGAATCCTTGATCTTAAGACAGTAAAAACTACAATAAAAACAAGATAGTTGCAGCTATTTTTCTCTCTCCAGACCACTTTATAGCTCAGCTTCTACATCCTTATGTCCCATTTATTCTTCAACCCACTCCAATCTTGAATCTGTTCCATTTGTATCAAAAAAACAAAAACAAACAAAAAAAAACAACTGTTCATATTGAAGTCTTTAAGTATTGAAAAATTCAGTAGAAACTTATTTTGTTACGTTATTAGATGTATCAAGAGCATTCAACAAAGTTAACCACTTCCTCCTTATTAAGACAATATTTTCCCTTAGAATACTTGACACTATAGCCTTTTGAGAATCCCTCTTATATTTAATCACTCCTTTATAGTTTTTGTTTCCAAATTCAGCTTTTCAAAGGATTTTTAAAGCTGGAATACTTTCTTTTCTCCCTCCTCTCTTCTCTCTCCCTCCCATTTACATCTATTCCTCTGGCCTCAAATGCATTTTTTATCTACATTTATATAGAGAATTAATTAAATTAATATTTGTGGATTATGAGCCAAAGACAATATTCTGCCCCCAAAATCCTCATTCTAAATTTGAGAGTGATGTCACCAAGATGGCGACATAGGTCATTCCTGACTTTGCTCCCCATCACAAGAACAACTAACAAGTACTTATGGATAAGACACCACTGAGAGAATCCTACAACATGTGGGTGAGGCTGAAGCACTCTGTTCTACATTAGACTGCATTAGAAGAGTAAGAGGAGCAGTTACATGCTGACCTCATTGCCCCTTTCCTAGGCTGGGGAAGCACTATCCTGAGAAGTTTCCCCTGAGACAGTGGTTCTTATGGTGAGAAAAGAGAACTACGATGGACATCCAGTTATCCCAGCATTGTAAATAACTTCTTGGGAGCCCCTACTCTAGTCTTGTTCCACATAAATTACAGGAGATTCTCTTGAGCTTTACCACTAGGAATTGGATTATGACAGAGAAGAAGAAAAGAGATTATAAAAACCAGCACTCGGATATTGACAGATCAATTTCATAACCTGCAGCACCAAATAGTAGTGTCAACCAACAGCTTTGCTCATCTGTAGACAAAAAGCAGTTGCACATTCTGACCAGGGAACTCGGCAGGTACAGATCTGCATGATTCAAATTCTCAAACAAAGAGCCTTATTAACCCTGCAGCCTGGTTTGCCTCCACCAAGGCAAGGGAGCTGAATCATAACCAGGCCCACTGCTGAGTGTAGCTTCCAGCCCCACCCACCAGAAAACCTGGCCAGAATATCTGATAGCTACATAGCCCAGCAACACTTGAGCAGAAAGTACCATAGGCACAGCTGATCATGTGCAGATTAAAGCCAGTGACATCAATGATTCAGGGAACTTGAGGCATTGGTCAGCTTGAGTCAAGACCACAAAGAGGTTGTTGACTGTGGACATGGTTTTTCCTCTCAACCTGGGCAGCAATATTAATTTATAGCCCTTCTCATTGCTGAAGACAGCCTTTGGCTTGCCCAACCAGGCACCCGACCAGAGCACATGGAAAGCTGTATAGCCAATCCAAAAGCCTTGATTACAGTAGCACATGAACAGAGAGCACAGCCTATGACTTTCTTTTTCTTCAGAAAAAATAAAATCAGAGGCCTTGTCTGGCCAGGGAATTCGATGCATAGTCTTGCCTGATTCAGGTACTCAGTGAGCCATGCAGGCCCTGGGAACAATTCTGCTGCCCTATAAGGGCAGAGAATCTAATTCACCACCTACTGCTGAGTATTGTGCCTAGTCCTTACCATCTAGTAAGCCTGACCAGAACCCAGAAAATCGTAGGGCTCAATCTATAGCCTTGCTTATGCAGGGAATCAAACAAGCATTCCTATATAACTGTTATCAGCTTCCCTCCACTCTATGATGACAGAGATCAGGCAGTGGCCTCACCTAAAAATAGACCCTAATAGCAAGTTCCACCTGCCCAAGGACATTCCCAGAAGATACATATAAAAAAACCCAAACGGTTGACTGATAAAGAACTATCTGAGCCAAAGCAAAACTGTAAATTCTGGAAGATGAGATTACTTAATGCAGGTAGCAATTCAAGGAATCAAAGAGCATAGAAAATCAAGTAAACATGACACCACAAAGGGAAACTAATAAAGCTTGAATAACTGATTCTAAAGAAACAGACCTATTAACTGTCAGACAAAGAATTCTGAAAAATTATCTCAAAGAAGTTTAGTGAAATGCAAGGATCCACAGACAACTGAATGAAATTAGAAAACAATGCATGACTAAAACATGATGTTCAACAAAGAAATAGAATCAAAACAAACATATCCTAGAGCTAAAAAATACAAGGACTGAAAAGCAATTAAATACTTCAAAAACTGACTTTAGAGTATGGAAGAATAAATGACCTAGAGACAGGATATTTGAAATTATCTAGTCAGTGAAACAAAACAAAACAAAACAAAAAAAGAATGAAAAAGACTAAAGAAAGCCTACCAAACTTAAAGGATACGATCAAAAGAAATAATACCAACCTTATGAGAATTCCAGAAGGAGAAGAAAAAGGGACAGAAAATGTATTTAAAGCAATAATGACTGAAAATTTCCCAAATCAGGGAAGGAAAATGAACATTCAGATCCATGAGCCCTAAAAGATCCCAAATAGGTTGAACCTGAATAGGGCTACACTGAGATTCGTTATAATCAAATTGTTAAGAGAGAAAAGACAATTTGAAAATCAGCAAAAGAGAAAAATTACATACAAGGAAACCCAGTGAGAATACACGTGGGTCTCTCAATAGAAACTCTTTAGACCAGGAGGAAATGGAATGATATCTTGGGGGAAAAAAATAAACAAAAAATGTATACCTGTCCAAGCTGTCTTTAAGAAATGAAAGACAGATAAAGACTTTGCTAAACAAAGGTTGAGGGAGTTCATTACCACCAGACCTGGTTTATAAGAAAAGTTAAAGTCGTTTTTTGAATGGAAGTAAAAAGACACTAATTAACATCATAAAAACATAAGAAGGTAGTGTAAAACTTACTGATAATAATAAATACATACTTCAAGTTAGATTATGTAATATAGTAATAGTGATGCAGAATTCACTTATAATGTTAGTATAACATTTAAAAAGTGTAGTAAAAATAATTATAACTACAATAATCAGATATTGAATATATAATGTAAAAATATTTAAACTATAAACAGTAATTTAAAATGTGATGGGGAAAAGAAGTAAAAGTATAGAGTTTAGGAATGCTCCTAAAGTTATTATTATCAGTTTAAATAAAGTGTTACAATTTTAAGATATTTTATGTAAGCCTCATGGTAACCACAAGCATATAACCTGTAGTAATTACACAAAAGAACATGCTAAAGAACATGATAAAGTAATTACACAAAAGTACTGATACATAAAGAATTAAAACACATAAAAAGACAGCTGAATTAAGAAACAAGAAATGATGCCTCTATAAAACATCCAGATACAGTAAATGAAATGGCAATAATAAGCCCTTATCTATTAATAATTACTTTAAATGTAAATGAAATTATCAAAAGACATAGAATGGCTGAATGTAAAAAAATAAATTAAAAAATAATAAAACAAGATCTAATGATATGCTGCATAGAAAAATTACTCACTTTAGCCTTGAAGACACACATAGAGTACGGGAATGGAAAAAGATATTTCAAGCAAATGGTAAAAAAAAAAAAAAAAAAGCAGGAGTAGCTGTAAGCTATACTTACATCAGACAAAGTAGACTTTAAACAATAACAAAAAAAATGGTAAAATAAGATACAGAAGGTCATTATATAATGATAAAGGGGTTACTCCATCCAGAAGATATAACTGTAAATATTTACATGACCAACATCAGAAAACCTGAATATATAAAGTAAAAACTAACAGAGCAAAAAAGAGAAATAAACAGCTATCCAATAAGAGTTGATTCTAATAACCTAACTCAACATTGGATAGATCATCCATACAGTGAATCAGTAAGAAAACAATGTGTGAAACATAAAACAGAAGGCAACAAACAAGAAAGCAAACAAACTCAGAGACACAACATTATAAAGGTTACCAGAAGGAGGTAGGAGGAAGATGAAAAATAAAGTGGGGGGTGGGGGTGTGTGTAAAATATATGGTGACAGAAGGAGAGTAGGCTTTCGGTGGTGAGAACAAAATGCGGTACTCAGTGATGTATTATAGAATTGTATACTTAAAACATAATGTTATTAACCAATGTTACCCCAATAAATTTTTTAAAATAGCAGATTTGGACAACACTATAGAACAAATGAGCCTGACAGACATATACAGAACATTTTATCTGACAATAGAAGAATACACATTTTTCTGAAGTACACATATAAAATTTTCTAGAATAGACCATGTTAGGCTTTAAAACAAGTCTTTGATAATTCAAGAAAACTGAAATTATACAAAGTATCTTTACTGACAACAATGGTTTAAAACTAAAAATCAGTAACAGGAGGACAATTGAGTATCTCTTGAATACATGAAAATTAACAACATTCGTGCAAAAAACCAATGGATCAAAGAAGAAATTAAAGTAGAAATAAAAAAATATCCTGAAACAAGTGAAAATGGAAATACAATATACCAAAACTATGGAATGCAGTAAATGCTGTTCTAAGAGGAAAGTTATAGCAATACATGCCTACATTAAGAAACCAGAAATATCTCCAGCAAACTACACATCAAGAAACTAGAAAAAGAACAAACTGATTTAAAGTTAGCAGAAAGTTGGAAATAATAATATTAGAGCAGAAATGAAATACTAAATGAAATAGAGAACAAGAAAACAATAAAAAAGATTAATCGAGCTAGAGTTTTTGAAAAGCTAAATAAGATTGACAAATTTTGGCTAGACTAATCAAGTAAAAGAGAAGACTCAAATCAACAAAATTATAAAAAAATGAGCCATTATAACTAACGCCACAGAAACAAAGAATCAAGACTCTACTATGAACAACTATATTCTAACAAACTGGACAACTTAGAAGAAATGGATAAATTCTTAGAAATATACAACCTACCAAGACTCAGAATAAAAATGAAAGAAAATCAGAACAGACCAATTATTAGTAAGGAGATTGAATCAACAATCAAAAATTTCCCCTCAAAGAAAGTCTAAGATCAAATGGCTTCTCTGGTGAATTTTACTAAACAATTAAAGAAGAATTAATACCAATCCTACTCAAACTCTTCCAAAAAATAGAAGAGAAGGGAACACTCTCCAAAAATTATATGATCATATTAATAGCCACAGAAAAATCATTTGACAAAATTCAAAAATTTTTCTTGATGAAAACTCTTAACAAATTAGATCTGGAAGAAACTTATCTCAACATAATAAAGGACATATATGGCAAGCTCATAGCTAACATCGTACTCAATGGTGAATGGTTGAAAGCTATTCTGAGATCAGAAAAAAACAAGAGTGTCCACTCTCATCACTCCTATTCAAAATAGTACTAAAAGTCCAGTCAGAAGTCAAGCCAGAAAAGTGAGTAAAAGGCATCAGAATTGGAAGAAAAAGCAGTAAAATTGGCTGTTTGCAGGTGGCAGGCTGTTCAACATAATCAATGAATCAGTAAAGTTGCAAGATGTAAAATTCATAAATCAGTAGTGTTTCTATACACTGACAATGAAGTATGTGAAAAAAAAATTTAAAAAAAAAACTCATTTACTGTAGCATCAAAAGCAACAAAATATTTAGGAATAAATTTAACCAAGGAGGTAAAAGATCTCTAGACTGAAAACCTCAAGACATTAATGAAAGAAAGTGAGGAAGACAAAAATAAATGGAAAGAGTTTGTGTTCATGGATTGAAAGAATATTGTTTAAATGTCCATACTACACACAGCCATCTACAAATTCAGGAAAATCCTTTTCAAGATTCCAATGACATTTTTACAGAAGTAGAAAAAACAATCCTAAAATTTGTATGGAAGCACAGCATATCTCAAAGAGCCAAAGCAATCCCGAGAAGAATGAAACTGGAGGCACACGCTCCCTGATTTCAAGCTGTATTATAAAGTTATAGTAATCTAAATAGTATGTTATGTACACTGAGATACACACCCACAGCCTATAGACCAATAAAACAATTGAGAAATCAGAAATAATCTCAAGCATATATAATCAACTAATATGTGACAAGGGAGCCAAGAATACTCAATAAGGAAAAGACAGTATCCTAAATAAATCGTGCTGTAAAAAACTGGATATTCACATATATAAGACATGAAATTACATCTCTATCTGACACCATTCATAGAAATTAACTCCAAATGATTAAAGATTATAAATATAAGACAGAAACCATAAAACTCCTATAAGAAAACATAGGATAAAAGCTCTTTAACATGAGTGTTGGCAATGCTTTTTTAGATATGACACCTAATGTATAAGCAACAAAATAAAAAAGTAGGACTGTATTAAACTAACAAGCTTCCATCCAGCAAAGGAAACCATCAACAAAATGAAAAAACAACCTACAGAATTAGAAAAAATCTTTGCAAAACATATATTGAAGGAGTTAACATTCAAAATATATAAAGAACTCATACAACTCAATAGCAAGAAAATCTATTCAAAGGAACTGAATAGACATTGTTTTTCTGGTCAACATATATCTTCTTCAAAAGAAGATATATATGGAAAGACGCTGGAGGTCAGTAATCATCAGAGAAATGCAAATCAAAACCACAATGAGCTATCACTTCATACCTGTTAGAATGGTTATTGTCAAAAAAAAAAAAAAAGAGGTAATTGCTGGCGAGGATTTAGAGAAAAGGAAATGCTGTGCACTGCTGGCAAGATTGTAAATTGGTGCAACCACCATGGAAAAATTGTTTGGAGGTTCTTCAATAAATTAAAAAACAAACAAACAAACAAACAAACCAAAAACATACCATATGATCCAGCAATTCCGCTTCTGGGATTATATCTGAAGGAAATGAAAACACTATGTTAAAGAGATATCTGCATTCTCATGTTCATAGCAGCATTATTTACAATAGCCAAGGCATGGAAACAAGCTAAGTGTCCATCAACAGATGCACGGATAAAGAAGTTGGGGGATACACACACATACAGTATAACTTTCAGCTATAAAAAAAAAAAAAAAGGAAATCTTGCCATTTGAAACAACATGGATGACCCCCAAGGATGTTATGCTAAGTGAAATAAGTCAGACAGAAAGATAAATACCATTTGGCCTCACTTATATATAGAATCTACTCATAGGAAAACATATCAGATTTGTGGTTATCAAAGGTTGGAGGTGGAAAGGGGAAATGGGTGAAGGTAGTCAAAAGGTACAAACTCAATTATGAGAAAGATAAGCACTGGGATGTGACATACAACATAACGACTACAGATAACACTGCTGTGTGGTATATTTGAAAGTCGCTGGGAGTAGATCCTAAGAATTCATATCACGGGGGAAAAAAAACACTTCTTTTTCCTTTTATTTTTTATCTGTTTGAGATAATGAATATTAAATAAACTTATTGTGATCATAAATCATCATATATGTAAGTCTAATCATTATGCTGTACACCTTAAATTTATACAGTGTTGTGTGTCATGTCTCAATAATTCTGGAAGAAATCTATGTTCATGCATCTTTAGATAATCAAGAGCAAACTAAGAATGTAGTAATTTTAGGTGATATGCCATTATTTATTCTTTTAGCAGACCCTCTTAATTCCTTGACATACACCATTATTATAATGGAACAAGCTTCTTATTGGACTGCTATTCTTTTACTTACTCTATGATCTGTTCCTTCTATTATTCTTTTTTTACTTGCATTCATCTTTATTTCTCAATAACCCAAAAGCCCGTAGCTCAGAACTCTGGCCCAAAAACCTTGAAAAAATCTTACTTTTGGTTATTTAATGTCTCATTTTACTTTCTTTAGTTAAGCTACTAATGATGGAATTGGGAATATGGTCAGGCCATTTTTTCGGCCTCTAAGAGAACTGGAGTTCAGGGTGATTAGACATCCCCATGAGACTGATGGTTGGCAGAAAACTCAAGTATGATTTGGGATCTGGGGTAATCTAGTGGGTAGCTGAGGATAAGCTTGAATTTCTCCCTTTATATGCCTCAAAATCTGGCTTCTTGTGAGACTAGGCTAAAGGTGGAGGTTAAATAATCTGTTATTCTGGTTGGAGGACAATAAAAGGAATAAATTTAAAAAGATATTAAAATAATCTTATGAATTCAGAACATTTAAAATGGGATTAGAGAACTTCCTGTAAGAAAGACAATGATTATTGCCATAGCAATATGCTCAGCTGGTTAAAGATTGAGGCCAAGGTCATAGATCCATTTAAAGACCAGTTAGCTCTAAAAAAAAAAAAATTCATAATAATGAATGCTATTCATAATCTAAGTCTTTTGCAAATATGTATTATAGACATATTAGAAGCAGGTAAGAGACTGAAGCAGCTCAGGGCATGCATATATGGATCTGGGAAAGTAATTTAAAAGTACATATACAACTATTAGTAGATGATATACTACCACCTAGATGATTTCATTCATTTTCATTATTCATTTTCATTATTTCAGATCCACTGATTGAAAAGCCCATACTTCTCTCTTAGGTTTGCCCACTAAATAAATCATTAGATAAAGAATCCTATTAAATCATATTTAAGCTTTCCACTGTGTTTTTTCATGTTAGTATTAGGGCTGGTAGCTATTCCATGACAATTTCTCTCTCCCTAGTTTCCTCGTACCTTATGTTTCTGCCCAGCCACTAGGCTAAACAAACATGATTAAAGATTATAAACAATTGCATACGGCTTAAGGACAAGAAACTATAAAGAGTGGTGGGAACTGGGGCGATCTAAGCAGATAAAACAAACACATCTGCAGGTGAGATGCTGCTCACAGACTGCAGGTTTTCAGCCTCTGTGCTAACGGTCAGCATTTCCAGTGCTGAGTCTCTTTTACTTTGTCACAGTATGTGCTGTTGAACTTTGATTATGGCTAATAATAGGTATCCAATAATTTATTACCTAACTTTTCAAATGTTAAGTAAACAATAGTCAAATAAAATGAAATACACTTAGACTTTCTAAATGGTTTTAGTTCTTCACATGAAATGTCCATGTGAAGGCGCAGACAAAAATAATCAGCATCAAATGTCCTATTTTTTTGCCTTCTTGAATATTTTTCTTATATACTTTTTTCACTTAAAAATATATACTATCATTGTCTTTTAAACAAATACACAATATTTTCCCAAAGAGGGTGCCATTGATATTACTCTTCCATTAGCTTACATCAGGGACATCTATAGTCATTAAGACAAAGTTCTATTTTGAAAGTAAATTTTTGTTTATTCAAAGTAAATTATTCCTTTCTGGATACAAGAAGGTTGACCATAATTTAACACGGTGAAAGTCCCAGGTTTACTTCTAAGTAAAGAAGAGATGTTTACTTCTAAGAAAGCATAATTTTCGAAATACTCTCCTATGATTAGACTCAATATTTATTTTGTTATGTACATCAAATTCATTATATAGCCCTGTTTCTTGGAAAAGTAAAGTGAAAATTAAAATACACTGATACTAGTAATTCTCATATTTTATATTATGTCATTGAGTTAGAATATTTTTAAAACTTTAAAACTTTAAACAAAATTAGTATGCTATTATATTGGCTATTTTATTTGAAGAGATGCTGGAGATGAGGATGTTGGAGACCCCAGCAAGTAGGTCTTCATGAATCAGGTCTCATAGAAAAATAAGCCGAGAATCAATTTCCAAGCCCAAGGATGTGTTTGGGAAGAAAAGAACCCCAAAAAGTAACCAGGAAGGAAATATAAAGGAATTATGTACAGAAACACAAAAACAAGAATATTCAATGAAGGAGACACCAAAGAACTGAACAGTTTAAAGAAGGAAGAGTAAATACTGAGTCAAATGCAATATGCAGAGAGGTCTCATAAAATAAAGACTTTGAAAACTCTCATTTTTTTTTTTCCACCATATAGGTCATTGATGACTTTTGCAAAAGGAAATATACTACAGACTTTAGAAAAGTCAAAGAAGTCAAAATCTATTTGCTATGAATTACAGAAACAAAATAGAAGGCAAAGTTTTTCTTTTTTAATATCTAATTTAGAAATGAGATTCTAAGCTCATTATATTGACATAATTTGTTGAATTTTCTAGAAACTCCTTCATTGTAAGCTTTTCAAAGGCAGAAGTGTGACATTTACTTTTTGTTCTTGAGTGGGTATTGTCATTCTTTGCTAATTTTTTGTGACTATTGAAAAAAGAGAAAAATCTACATGACTAAAATTATATGAAGAGCTTTCTGTTATCAATCAGAAGGACAAACAAAATGACCCATATTGCTTTTTAGTTTGTAATGTTTTTTCTTTTCTTTTAATATAACAAATTATCAAGTAATATTAACAATTATAAGTATATTTATGTTACTTAAATCTCAGGAATGTCTTTACTCCTTCCCTCTTTATCAATGTAAAAAATCCATAAAATCTATAATTAAAATGCCTTCACCTGAAATGTCCCCTAATGTCATCACAAGCAGATAGAAAGAAAATGTTTGCTATAACTAAAACCTCTTTTAAAAGCTTTGAATCATTTTCTTTTTCACATTATACTAGATGTCTGCCACACCTTCTGTATTCATACTTTTATTTTGATACATGGTTGGACTCAGTCTGACCATCTGGCTGTGCTGTATCTAGCTCAGTCATAGCATCTTAAGTCAATTTACATTGTTTTGCAACTGAACTAAAACTGAAACTTGGAAGTCCTGACTTTGAGGTATCTATTTTACTCATTATATATATTTTTCTTCTGTGTCCAGATAAAGGAGGAGGAGGAGGAGGAAGAAATTACAGTATTTCCAACTGTCAACAACAGAGATGACTGTCATGTTGACTGTCAATAGAAACATTTGAACACCAACTATATGCAATATATACTCTGTACCAGTACTCATCTATGGACGATCATAATAGCAGAAAGTGATTTTGATAATCTATTTGTATAAGGCGCTATACATGATAATCTTCAAAAGACATATTCATTGCTCTCAGAATTCTTACAGCACTGATGAGACTTGGCTGGGGTAGATGGGAAGAGGCTGCTCTTTGTTATGCATCAATGTTTCTAGACGCCGCAGTAACCTCTTAGCTTCATTTTCTGCTTTCATTCTTAACCTATAATTCAATTCTTCTCATAGAAGTGAGTGTTCTTTCTTTCTTTCTTTCTTTCTTTCTTTCTTTCTTTCTTTCTTTCTTTCTTTCTTTCTTTCTTTCTTTCTTTCTTTCTTTCTTTCTTTCTTTCCTTTCCTTCCTTCCTTCCTTCCTTCCTTCCTTCCTTCCTTCCTTCCTTCCTTTCTCACTGTCGACCTCTCTCTCTCTCTCTTCTTTCTTTCTTTCTTTCTTTCTTTCTTTCTTTCTTTCTTTCTTTCTTTCTTTCTTTCTTTCTTCTTTCTTTCTTTCTTTCTTTCTTTCTTTCTTTCTTTCTTTCTTTCTTTCTTTCTTTTTCTTTTCTTTCTTTCTTTCTTTTTTCTTTTTTTCTTTTTTTAACATACTTCCCATGACATTGTTTCCTTGGATAAAACTATTAAAACCCTTAGCATAGAAGAAAAGTCTCATGCTTTCTCTATTTCATGAAGCTCTACTGCCTCCTACCTAGGTTCCTTCTGCTAACTTAGCCACACTGCTTCTTTTCTTTCAGTATTTGAATTCACTACCTTGAATGTTGCGTCCTAATATTTGCAAAATTGGTTCTCAGTACTCATTTTAGGGAGATACTCTTCAACAACCCAATCTAAACTTGTCACACTGTTACATCATTTAATATAATTTCTGCCAAGCTCTCTCTAGTGGGTGATGGTCTTTTATGTTTATTGTGTGTTTCTTTCCTCACAGAATACTCCATGACAATATAAACTTTGTTTTTCTTGTTCACTGATGCATTCTCAATGAGAACAATAAATGACGCACTGTGGGCTTTCATAAAGATGTATGGAGTGAGGGAATACCCATGTATAATTCACTTACACTTAGACAATGGGGGGAAATTAATAAAGCCATAAAAGCATTCAAGTTTCTGGTTCATGTAGGAACTCCTGAACTTACCTCCTTCCAAGAATATTTCAAATCTATAGCTACATATGAAACACTTTCCTCTGGAAAAAGAAAAAGAAAAAGAAAAAGAACTAAATTTCCCACATATTGGGTGAATGGGGAAAAAAATCAAAGTGAGAAGGAGATGCTGAGACACAATCTTGCCATAAACCATGCCCATAACTGGAAACTAACCTAGAGAAGTTAACTCTCCTAAAGTTTGGCAACTATTAAGTAGTGGAACTGGGATGTACAACCAGGTCTTTCAAACTTCTCATGTGGAAGTCTTATTCTACCATCTATATATAAAGTTACACAATATTGCCCCAAGAGAAGATATATATTGGGTTGAAATTAACACTTAAGTGTAGAAAGCTTCTATGGACTGAATTGTGCTCCCACCCCCAGATTTATATGTTGAAGTAATGCCAGATGTGACTGTATTTGGTGATAGAGCTTTTAGAAGTAAGGTTAAATGAGGTCATAAGGATGGGCTCCTAGTCTGATAGAATTGGTGGCCTTATAAGAGGAGGAAGATCTCTTCTTCCCCGTCTCCCCTTCCCACCCTACCCCTTCTCCCCTTCTCTGACTTAGTAAGAAGACTGTAGTCTGCAAGCCAGGAAGAGGTTAGGTCACCAGAACCTGACCATGCTGGCAATCTGATTTTGGACTTCCAGCCTTCTGAACTGTGAGAAAATAAATTTCTGTTGTTTAAGTTACCAGGTCTATGGTATTTTGTATGGCAGCCTGAGCAGACTAAGACAGAAGCAAACACTGCATTAAAAAAAAAAAAAAAAAAGATCTCTGAAGAAGAAATAGGAAAAAAAAAATGACATTCTAACTAGCCAGAATATTTTTTGCAGACATATTTCCATACCAGATTTATGAAATCTTCCAACTCTGTTAACTCTCTCTCACTTTACTCACTTCTGAGTCACTTCAGATACCTTGTGAGAAACAAATGTAGCTTTAAAAATGTGAACAAGAGAATCTTGATATGTTCAGAAATTTTCCTGTCAAAGAACATAAATGTAGACATGCAGAGCTTTAAATAAGTATTGGTAGGTACAAACAAGTTTTTTTAAAGGCTAACTTATTAGGAAAATTTTAAATTTTGAAAATACATTGGAGTTACACTCCAATAGTTTCTCATGCTGATGGCTTCAGAAATATGAAAAGAACTTTTTCAACACTCTCTTATCTACTGCCTAGTTCACCCATTATGCTTAGTTCCCATTGATTCAAAAATAACTGGGGATCAAATATTGGGCATTTGGGTAGAAAAACTTAGAAATGAACATCTTTGCATTTGATACAAGGATGTTCTATAGATGCACAGTTAAATAATTGAAATAATATGTTTAATAATATGTTCAATGTTTAATTTTGATAATAAAATATATTTCTACACATTTTAAACCTGTAGGCAAGTTAAAAACATATTGTAAAAAAGTTGAAGTACAAATGTTGTGTCATAAAATTTACTGAGGAAATTTGATGACAAAATTTCTTTGAAGGTTTTCTCTAATAATTCTAGAATTAAAAAAAAAAAGCTATATCAGCTCTATTTCATTGTCCTTCAATTATTTCTCCTTCAGACTAATTTTGCCACCAAATGAGCAATAGTTAAATGATAATTCAGTGTGTTGAGGTCAGCTTAATGCCTAAGGGTCACGGAAAACTAAATTAAACTGCATTCAATCATTAATATGTTAGTGTTGCTATTTAACAAACATGAATGACTGGTTCTTTTCCAAAGAAACATATTATTTCTCATTACTGATGTCAGATTTGCATAAATAGTTATAGGGTCCTTTGAAAAGGCAAAGATAGACCTTTACTTCAAATTATTTTTTTTTATTTCTTAATTATTAAAACTGTATTTAATACCCTGTAACAGCTTGCTTTCCTGTCTAATAGGTTATATTTTGACACTATTCTATGTCAAAACAGAACTATCTTCATCTGATGTAAAAACAATCTTTAGTGAAAAATGAACTTTTCTCCTTTAATTTTTAGTGAAATGTACTGATAAATCTGTACAGCCCACTCAACTCGAGTAGCTTTTTACTAAACAAAATTATGTTACTTTTTAAAATAATGAATTGGCCTTTTGCTTTCAAAGGAAAACATTAAAAATTTTTGTACCAATAATAGGGTATTACCCAAAGCTCTGCACAGGAAACTTACATGAAAACTAAAATATTTGGCTTTTTTTTGTCAGTCTCTTTAGAGTTCGAGAATGGGTCACTGGAGTATTTCCAAGAATTTTCTCATCATAAGAATCACCTCAGGGCTTGTGAAAAATAAAGATTCTTGGGCTCCACAATAAAATTACTAAACCAGGATTTCATCAAGGAGAAATGTTTCCTCTTTTTAAAAACTTTAAAAAAAATAAAACCTTTTTATAACAGAAAATTTCAACCATATAAAAGATGTAATATTTATTATAATAAACTACCATGCTTCAATTTTAAGTTATGATAAAATAAGAAAATGTTTAAGGTACCATGTTCTTCCGCATCCTGTATGATTTGGGAGCAAATCCCAGACATCAGATCAGTTACATTTCAGAATGTATATCACAAACAAGACTCTTCTTATAACATAACCATAGCAACATTACCATACCTAAATATCTATCATAATTACTAAATGTCATTTTACATCCAGTCACTATTTTTGTTTATTTTTTCATCAATACATTTTTTTACCATTTGTCTAAATCATCATTCAAATAAAGAGCATACGATTTACTTGGTTTGTACAACTTTTAAGTCTTTTAATCTAAGAGTTTCCTCCTAATCTCCTTTTCTTCCCTAGCAATGTGTTTGTTGAAGAGGAATATGTATTTTAATAAGAGCTCCCCGTGATTCTTATCAAAGAAGCAGGGGAAGCTCAAAGCAGGGGGATTTAGCTCAGGATATGTGTGTGTGCTCTCTTCGTATCTATAGATGTACTCACCTTCCTGACTGCCTCACCGTAAACCTGAGATCAGGCAGTTGACCTTTCTATTATTTGTTGCTCCATGTGTAGAGCAGTAATAATACCTGTTGTCTTCTTTGCAAAGATGCTGTGAAGATTAATGAGCTAATATCAATAAAGCACTCTGAAACTGTGAAAAGAAAGGTTTGTTTGAAAAACTTTTCAGAACCTTACTGCCTTTATAATACTCGTGTAGGAGAACAAACAATCACCTTTAGCAAATATACATTAGCTTATGTGAACTTTGTATTATAAATTAATGATGGATGCAAATCAATTTCTCTCAAATTACTAGGATGAATGGATGGATAGAGAAAGAGATAAAGAGATATAATATTATAGAACCCATTTATACATTTTACTGTTTATCCACATGGTTAGACTGACAGTCAAAATTGCTTTGATATTTTAAAAGTATTATAAAATAATATAATCATCCATCATAAATAAACTTTATCAAATCCTAAAAAAAAAATAGCTTGTTCATGTAATTTTATTGCCAAAATATTTTAAATTTGTATAAACCATTTCTATAGAATCACTGGTTTTTAAAATGTTGTCAATAATGAGGGGTCTATACTATCATCCTATATAAAATCATTTTTGCAACTGAAGAATCATTTTGGTAAATATGGAAGGACTATAGGACTGAAAGTAGAGAAATCTCTTGTTTTCACCTTTCTAAAGCAATTAAAATATGTACAATTTAAAGCATATTGCTTTACCTCTCTGAGCTACAATTCATTCCATAGTTCAATAAACAAGTTGTTCTTTCCAGTTCTAAAACTCTGAATTAGGAGGGATGCTTTTCTATTAAAAGGATTTTGTTATTTTATTTTATCTTTCCTTGCATTTTTGTTAAACAAACTAAAAACTCAAAAATAATGAGAAATGTAGAGAGCAATTTAAATTCAAACTATTATCTCAATATAGTTGCCTCCTGCTGTTGAATTATCTATTATGTAGTAGTTATTTATAAAATTATAGACTTAAGGAACTCACCTGATTAATATCCCCTTAGTTCATAAACTTCAATAGCAGCATACATATGTACAATGGACTATTACTCAGGTATAAAAGAGATGAAATACTGCCATTTACAACGACGTGGATGGACCTTGAAATAATCATGTTAAGTGAAATAAGCCAGACAGAAAAAGTTGAAAACCACATGATATCACTTATATGTGGGATAAAATCTAAAAGCAACAAACAAGACAAATAAACAGAGACTCATGGACATGGACAATAGACTAGTGGTTACAGAGGGTAGGGGAAGGGGGAGGTACATGAGGTAAAAACGGGTCAAATATGTGGTGACAGAAAGAAATCTCTTTACTTCTAAATTATGTACCTGAAACTTACTGGATTTTGTTAACCAATGTCACCATAATAAAAATAAATAATTTTTTAAAGTAGCTAGAATTGAAGAATTTATGCTATTTGAAATTATCAAAACATAGCAAAATATTTCTTTCAAATTATATAAAATAATTTATTATTTCAAAGTCAGCTTACCTATTAGAAAACATACAAGGAAAAAAAAAAAACCCTAAATTTAGCAGCGATTGTCTAGTATACAGCTTTTTAAATATTTTAAATAGATTAGTATTTTTATATAACTTTCTATTATTCAAATATCTGTAATCTTTCACTTAAACAGTCATTATTACTATCTACTAAAATGAATGTTACACTGACACTTATATCTGTTCCTTATTATAGGGACAACAATCAGAAAGATTATTCTCAAAATAATAATAAAGTTACATAGAATCAATGGATGACTATAGGAAGGAGAATTTTACTGTGTGTAGATCAAACTAACATTTATGTTTCTAGTTCCATTTTCAAGTCCTTATCTTACGGAAGATGGACAGCCAGTTGGGAAGCAAGAATAATAGAGAAATATAAAAGAAAAGGAGAGGCTGTATTAATTAAGTGGAAATGGATAGAATTAATTACAAAGTTCCCCAAATAATCCCATAATTGACTGGCTATAGAAACTTCTTGTTTGGGCTTCTCACCAGGGTAAAAATAAATGCCTTTATAATGTTGGACATAGGTGCCACTTGAAGTGTGTGCTCTTAATCTTATATGCACACATTAAAGTATATAGTTGCATAGTGAAGTGCTTGGTACTAGGCAAAACTAGAAATTTTGCCAGCCTATCTCTAGTCCTTAGATTAACACAAGGTAAGAAAAATTTACTTCCATTTTACAGATAAAGAAACCAAAGTTTTTTAGGCTATATGGCCAGGGACAAATGTTTCTGCATTTCTAGCTACACCTTCAGAGTAGTGAATTGGCTGAACACTCTGACCATACTTTTTCTCTATCATCAGAATCTAAACAACTTACTTTTCAGTTCTTATCTCATCATCAATAAATAGCAAGCCTTCCAGTTCTGCAATATCCATTGGAAGATATAAGAAACATGAAAATGCATCAAGAAGGAAGGCATGAGACTTGGACTCCTAACTTTATGATAGATCATAAACTCTTGGAGCAGAGAATACGTTCATTTGTTTATAAATACAGCACCTGGTTAATAGTGTTTAATTTTTTAAAAAATCTGTTGATTGTTGAATGTTTATAATGACAATTTTTTTTTTTTTTTTTTTTTTTTACCAGATGTTAATATAACCGCTTTGGATTCTTCTGGTTTTTAAAGCAGAGCCTTTTGTTCCTGCTTCATCTTACATCTCAGAAGTGATTCTCTTGTGTGTCACTTATCATAAGCATTTCTTGTAGTTCTTACCAACTCCAGTTCTTTTTCACCCATTCCAGAAAGCATATTGGAATGAGAGTAAGAAAGATTGATGTTTTTATATCAATAAACTCTGAAGTATTTCCATTGATAAAAAAATTAAAAAAATATAGAGAAATTATCAATAACAAATTACTTGTGACTCACCTCAGAGCTGTTGAAGTCAAAGCCAATGGCTGAACACTATGAATCTGAGAGTCTGAACTTAATCTTAATGGGAATCACTTTTCTATGATTGTCTGACTTAATTCTCATATCTCTACCATCCAACAATTGGGGCTCCTTGGCAATTTTCATGAAAGCTTGGATCAAAATTGAAGACCTATCTTGAAACTCCTGTTTTTGTATCTAAGTCACAAATGGGCCCTGCTACTTATTTCTACAACTGCTGATACTGGCTGCTACTGTGCCAGCCTTTCCACACATTTTGGCTGTTCTGCTCCTAGATTACACATAACTAGGTCTTTCTAACCCTCTGAAATATACTTCTTTCACTGGACTTAAACTATACTGGCTGTCTCATTTCAAAAATACCATATCACTTTATTCTCTACAAGGTATATCTATCTTGTTTGAATGTGTGTCTCATCCACCCTCAACTCCTCTTCCTAATTTTCTTCTAGTTCTGGTCTCAATTGTGATGTGGTATATAAAACATAATTGTATGTTCTGCCCTTATCTAGGCCTCCTGTTTCTCAGAATTTAGGAAAAAGCAACCTAAAATGTATGTTCAGTAATAATAAGAGTATTATGATGAGCTTTTAATGTGTATCAGAATTTTTTTGGCTGTTATATATCTGAACATTTTCTTACTGTATAGTTTTATCACTATATAAGGCAATGATTTTTTTCAGAGAAATAAAGGCAGATTTCTTTACTGCATTTTCTAGTGGTAGGAAAAATGGAACAAATATTATTTGTAAAATTATATTCTGGAGTACTAATTAAAGATTTATTTCATGGACAAATAAACCACCTGCCCCTGAATTCTTTATGGAGATGTTTTACATTTTCCAATTCTTTCTCTTATATCTTCATTAATAAGATGGAATAGGGCAGTTTGCATTAGGCATTTTCATAAAAATAAAATATTAAGCTTCCACAGTACTGAGTCAATATAGACAATATAAATATGAGCACTAACTCTGTACTTCTGCAAAAGTTCAGATATAAGAATGTGTCTAAGTGTGTATATGTGTGTACATGTATACAAACGCATACATTTGCATGTCATGAAGAGCCATATAGTTTTTATTTTTCTGTTATCATAATATCTATTGTTAAAAAATTGAAAAGTTAGGATATATTGCTTAATTTTGAAAAATCATTGCCTTCTTGTCTATATAACACTATAATGAATATTTATGATGGCTTTTATTCATAAATCTTAGTTTTATTGGGAATTCTGAAACTTATTATAAAATTATTTTTTAATAACTTCAAAGCATGCCATGTTCTTTGTAGTTTCACTTGGTTTTTAATTAAGTTTTAAACATTTTAGTTTTAAACTTCTAAAATGGGTTTGTGTTTTTTAGGTTGATCAAGATATTTCCAGAATTTACATTTTAGGCTTTCATTTTAGATATGTATTTATAAATAAAAAATGAAGAATTATAGATTCAAATATATTACCAAAATAAAACAAATAGACAAAATATAATCAGGACAATTCTGTTACTATCTCAAGTTTTCTGCTGTTTGAATACAATATCAAATCAGTGAGATCCCATCCCCACTCATTAATATTTTTCTATGAAGTAGATGTTTTTATGAAAGCAATTTCTTAAAATAATCACATATTGACCACCAACTCCTATAGAAACTTGACCATAGTGCCACAGAAAACTGTCAGAATACTGATATTTTAACAAGGCTATATTTTGGATCTCATTTACAATAGTTTCCTGCAAAAAATTGAACTTTGATTAATGGTGATATTTACTTTTTATTTACAATAGCTAGATAATACTTGTAATTTTGATGTGAAAGACTTCACCACTGTAGTCATGTGCCACATCAAGATGTTTTAGTCAAGTATGGACAGCATTTATGAGGATGTTCCATAAGATTATTATGCAGCTGAAAAATTCCTATGGCCTAGTGACATCACAGCCACTATAATGGTTGTAGCACAACACATTACTCATGTTTTTGGTGATGCTGGTGTAAATAAACCTATAGTATAAAGTATAGCACATATAATTTTGTATGTATACATATATGACTATGTTACTACTTTATGCATTTACTATACTATACTTTTTTGGTTATTTTAGAGTGTACTCTGTAAAAAAAAAAGGTTTGCTATAAAACAATATGCCATGTTATGCTGACAACTGCCTCATATATCTCATGTCTCTTAATTTCATAATTCTCACTCATACTATTGTTGTTTTGTATATTAATGTGCTGTACAGGTTTGTGGTAATCAGAAATGATATATATATACCATTTGTGTGTGTGTGTGTGTGTGTGTGTGTGTGTGTATAAATAAAGTATTCTAGAGAAGGACTTCCTAGTGGTTCTGCTCTTGGTTTCTGTAGTTTGTCATTATTGTTGTTGTTGTTATAGCTTAACAAATTACTGTAAATTTAATGGTTTAAAACAACACAGACTTAATATCTCACAGTTTCTGGAGTCAAGAGTCTGGGAATGAATGGTTTACTCAAATTCTCTGCTCAGCATCTCAAAAGGATAAAATCAAAATGTTGGCCATAAGGCACTGTCATTTGGGGTTTAAGATTCTCTTTTTAGATCTTTCAGGTAGCTGGCAGACTTCAGTTCTTTGAGGTTATAATTTCTGAGGTCCCTGTTTCACTGGCTGGCTGTCAGCCAGGGATCAATCAACCTGTGCTCCTTGAGCCTCCCCTTCATACGCCAACTCACTACATCACAGTTTACTTCTCCTTTCGGGTCAGGAGGCCAGTTTCCTGATGCTTCACCTTCTTTAAGGACTTGCCTGATGAGGTAAAGCTCATCAAGGATAACCTCTCTTTTTACTAACTCATAGTCAGCTAATTATAACCAGTTCATGAGAGTGCTATCACATATTATTCAATGGTTGTATTCATATTCAATGGGAGGATTTATTTGGGTCACTTTAGAATTGTGTCTACCACAGTTCAATATCTTTGGAAGAATAGCCGCTAAATTGATCATCCTAACCTTGCACATTAGCTTTTCTTTCGTCTGCATCTTTTATGACATCTATGGAAATAATATGGCAAATTACAGGTACAGGGACCCATTTTTTTCTAACATGGCATCTTTTTTCTCTGGGGGGAAAAAAAAACCTCACAAAATCAAAAATAATGATCAAAGAAAGCAAAATTAATTTTTGTGATATTTCGAGCCCCAAAATACAGCAAATACATTTTAAATATCTGCCCCTCCATTCCTATTTCTCTAAGTTGAGTTTATCTTAGAAAGTCTATTTATTATACACACATCGTCTTCTTCACAATCGCAACTTCTTCATCTACTGGCAAATGGAAGTAAAAAACAGAAATCTACAGAGTCTAAATCTTCAGAACATGGTGAAATTTTCTTACTTTCATACCAGACTTGCATAACATATTGATTATGCTAATATCTCTGTCCTCTATCAAACTCACAACTGTTTTTTTTTGTACAATTAATTTGTAACTATATTATATGCACAGGTATTTTTCTCTATAAAGATATCTACTCTCAATATTATAATTTATATTAGGCTACATTTTTTTTATGGTTGGTCTGATTCCATATTTTTTCAGGTGTTTAACCTTATTTTTATGTTGTTATTCCTATCCTTCCAAAAGAAAAACCCAATACATGGGTTTTATATGTTCATGTTCATAATTATTACATACTTCTTTCTTAGCAAGTCTTGTTGTAGTGACACAATTAAGATAATACTGTGTAGTTCTACTAGGCTATTTTATGAGGTAATAATTTCGTTGCTTATGAATGAACTCAATTACAGTCTTATAAAACTACAGTAGAAATGCTATTACCTTACAAACATTATTGGCTATTTCACTTATTTTAAATTACATCTAGTAAAGATATAGTTAGAAGTCAAAGTTTTTCTGGTGCAGCCTAACTGCAAATCAAATTATAAAAGTCACAAAATAAAGACTTGATGATCTACGTGTCTTAAAATTTTCCTAAATTGTCTCTTGATGTTTCCTTTATCTGGTTAACCTAAAATATATGTGCGCCTCCTTGTTAAGTGATATTTTGTAATCAGTAACATGAATACTAAGTTTAAAAAGAATAAATTAACTGTAATTTATTTAGTTGATATTTTTAAGTGATGATTTTGTTTTTTGAATCATTGCTTTGTAACTTCAACTTACTACATAGGCACAGATGCTTTAATTCAGGGTAGATAGGTCAGTGTTGCTGAACCTCAAACTTCTTTCTTCTATCTCTAATTTTAATTTTATCTGAGTTACACAAAATTTTAACAACCCTGTACATTTATTGAAGATTTGACACTTGCAAGGAAAAATGTATTATTACTGCAGACATTAAGAAGAACTAACTACAGCAGCATGCAATCTTTCCAATTACATGTGGTTTAGATACAGACCAGATAAGTAGGCAATGGCAGTTTTCCATTTGGAAATATGTTTTTCTTATCTAGTATTTATATAATTATATAAATTATAATGTACACCTGAAAATTATATAATTGTATTATCCAATGTTACCCCAATAAACTTAATTTTTAAAAAGTTAAAAAAAAAAAAAAAAAAAAAGCCAAGCCCTGTGCAGTAATCCATGGGCTGTGTCTGGTCCAGGAGTGGCCATTTGTGGCCCCTGATCTCACCTAATTCCCCCCATCATTTTTTTTCAGGTGAGGAAACAGGTAGCAAAAGTCACGAAGTAAAGTGTGTCAGATAATGAAGCATGTATATATGTGTATATATATATATATATATATATCAAACAAAACTAATCAAATTTGACATCTAAATAATTGAATCGTTAGAGATAAAAAAGATCTAAAGTCTATCCTTTCTTTTCTCATAATCAGGAGATTACTTAAAAATTTTGAGATACTTCTGACATATTTTAAGTGCCATTTTTTTCTTACTGGAACATAGTTTGATAACTCTTTCTTAAAAACCTTTACTGACTCCAAATTTTATAATTTTATCTGTTTTCTACTTATACTCCCTGACCTTCCCAAGAGGTCTTACAAATATTTTCATAGTAGACCATGGCTTCTTGCATCTTTCTGCCTGAGGGTGTTCTCTAGCTAAAAGATTATTCTCAGCTGTGCTGAGCAGAAAAATTGATGGTCTAGAACAGGATTTGGCAAACTGTGGCTCTCAGGCCAAACTCAACTCACCACTTATTTTTGTAAATAAAAAGAACACAACAACCATTTATTAAAAGTTTTTTATTTGTTTTATTTTTTTTATTTTTATTTATTTATTTTTTTCATAGCTGCTTTCATGTTTCAATGGCAAGGTTGCATAGTCTGATAGAGATCAAATGGCCTGCAAAATCTAAGCTTTTTACTAGCTGCCCTTTTACTGAAAAAGTTTGCTGACCAGCAATCTAGAAGCTAATCTTAACTAATGTAAATGGTGAATGAATATCCCTTTCCTTATCATATAGAGAAAATTTTAAGGTATGTTCTACACAGAGATTTAGCTCCCTTCATTCACAGGGGTTATTAATTAATATTGGCTTTCCTCCTTTTCTTGTTTTATGCTAACACATTCTTATCAAGATTTCTGGATCATCTCTCAAATAAATGACTTGTACCCAAACCTCTGCTAAGAAAGTGATTGTGAGGAACCCAAACTTAGGTATTTTTTGTTCATAAGACCTTTTTATCTATTCAACTATTGCTTAAATTAACTTTGTCAGTTGTTATATGACAATAAATTTTATTCAATATCTTTTACTGAAAATATCATGTACCAGACTGTAACATATGGATAAATTATGAGATGTCTGAAGGATACATTTGGTAACTCTCTTTACCTTTCGGCAACTTTTGGTGCTCATATCCAGAATTAAGTTTAATTTATGTTGGTATCTTGTTGTGTATCTTATGAGTACAAATTATCAGTTCTCTTCTACTCTTAAGAAATACAGTAATTTATAAATCAACCAACATAAATTAAATTAATGTAGAGCACTCTGAGAAATATTGACTATCTATACACCTTAAGACCAAAAAACTAGGGATGGAGACATGACTCCTTGTCCTTGACTTAAACAATGCATCAGTGGTTGAGAGAGTAGGCATAAGCTGCTTTAGAAAGTCTTAGGATACAAAGAAGTCATTCTTCATTAGCAACAATTCATGCTAACGGTCTAGAACTACCAATATCCAACTTGCTATCTACTGGGTTATGTATCTACAATGTAAGAGCTGACCTTTTAGAAAGAAAAGAGGCACATAGTAAACTATTTTATCTCAGCTAATGTCTATGGAGAGGGCTTAGAATCTGTAATCCCAGAATATTGAGACAGACTATTTGAGAAAACTTGTCTGTCATCACTAGAAGGTTTAAAACCCCTCTGTTTTGGAACATGGAGAAGAGCTAGGAGATAGTTATGTAGAAGCAGCTTCATAAGGTTTATGGTGGCAAGATAAGGTATTGAGTCTTTACAAAATAAATTCTGAAGACAAAGTGAGTTTCGGCAGATATATATTGTCAGTAAATGGTAGCCAGAATTCAGTTCTTATATATTATTTTTTGTTAGAAATAAAAATTGTGGTATCATGGGTGATGTCATTTTGCAGAATAATGACTCTGGAAGACAATTCTGTAGTTTTATTTTCTCTTTTAATATTTTAGAATATTTTAGGGTCTTCCTATTTGTTCAGAGTAACTTGACTGTGGTTATTTCATTGGGCTCTAACAGCTGACCACAATAAGACATCCAAGAACTTTTAAAACATGGTTTGTATTATACAGTTAGAACAGGTAAAGGAATGTTCTAAAACTCAATTTGATATTTATCCTTTGCCTCTCCACACTGGGTATCATTTGCAAGACTTAATTATCTGTCCCAAATCTGTTATTCTACATTCTTGAATAATATATCTTTATTTTTTTAAAAGAAAAAAGATGGATCATTCCTTTTTTTTAAGATCTCTTTACAGATACATAATCTCTCATCCCGATGTCTTTTAAAGTTGGAACTATCTTAATAAATTGCCTTCCTGCCAGAAATCTTTCTATGCTAGAACCACTTTTAATCTTTCACTGAAAAAAATAAATAAATAAAAAATAAAAAAAAATAATAACATCTAGATCATGTCATAAAATGTTTTACAACTTGCAGGCACTCAGCTTCTGTTGATCTTGTCATTTTCTCTTTTGCCAACTCTCTGGCAGATGTCTCATTTTTGCTCTTAGCTACTTGAAATAGTGTAGTTCATTTGCAAGATGGTTTAGATTTCGCATCAATTTATCAGAAGATACTTCTTAAAATTAGTATGCTTATCGAAAATCTGTTTTGTCACTTTCATCTCGTGTTATTTAATATTTCCTGTAGTAAATAGCCTAAGTAATGGAAAGTTTTGAACAATAAATCCTCAATTCACATTCTGGAAAGTGATATTCTTTTCCCTGGGAATCATTATATTTTTCCGACCTATATTTTAAATTAGTTATTCATACAACTGTGGAAAAAAATAATCTTAGCCATAAATCCCTTTTTGAAAGCAATTAAAAAATGCTTATTATGTTAAAATCTGTAAATTTACATATTCATTCTTCCCTTTCCCAAAACACTGAAAACTAAATTACTTGATTAAAATAAAGACTCTCCATAGGTATTTTACATGCCGTTCAACTGTTAAATTTAAATCAAAGTTTTATATATTGTCATAATTTGCTATTTACTTATAATTTTTAAATTTGTTTTAAATTTCATGATTATTATAAGTTAGTTTGCTTTATTTTTACTTGATTTTCATTTATATTATATTAACCCATCTTGCAAAAATATATAAATAACTAAAATATATTGAGGTTCAGTCATACAAATAATCAAAAGACAGAAATTTACATAAAACCTATTGTTTGTACACAAAACCCACGGAAAAATAATCAAGTTTTTTCCAATCCAGTTATACAACAGATTTGCGTGCCAGTCATTTCTCTCCTTTGTTAGAATATAGCACTTTACTATGGATTTGAGAACTTCTACTCCTCTTCTACCACCATTTTTTGTTTTGTTACATTTGAAGCTGCCACTATTTTCTGGCTACCATTTGATTTGTCTGAAGTCGGTACCTAAACCAAACTGAACCGATCACAGTAATTCCCCATGACATTTAGACTAGAGATAAAGAATAGAGTCCTTCTTTAGTAGAGGTAGTT
Organism: Pteropus alecto; assembly: GCF_000325575.1. Lineage (NCBI taxonomy): Eukaryota > Metazoa > Chordata > Mammalia > Chiroptera > Pteropodidae > Pteropus > Pteropus alecto. The sequence continues at coordinate 12,894,042 of NW_006494613.1, forward strand.
GTGACACTCAGAAAATGTTGGTGACTTTGTTTTCTATCAAGTAGAAAAAAGAAGCAGTAAGAACAAAAGGAATTTTCATGTAGAAAGAAGCAAAGGTGAAAAAGAGTAAGAGAGGCAAGTGAGAAATCTACCAAATAAATGCATTACTGATTACTGAGATCTTACTTCTTTGGCTTATCCAGGCCCGTAAGTGTTAAAAACTAGTCAGAGTTGCATTTTAATTATTTGCGTTTGAGTCCTTAACAATATCAAAAGTTAGTTTCTCCTTATCTTCTTTTAATCTATAGGATAATGATAATACTTCAATCTAATTTTGATATATTTATAAAATTATGACAAATAATTTTATTAATACTGAGAAGTTACTTATCTTAGCTAAATTTATAGATAATATTCTTTTACTGTTATAGATTGCAGACTATGTAAAGGAAAGTCTGAAAGATACTTGGAAGACTTATTTTTATTTCCTCATTAATTAAAGTTCTAGAACTCCATACTGAAATTTGAACATTCGTTTTACTATCATATTACTGTTTGACAGAAGGTAAGAAATATGTTGCTAAAAATAATTTAAGGTACAAATTCAGCAATAATTCAGCAATACACCCTGTGAAATTAATTAGAAACTTTTTAATGGTATAGTATATGATTTTAAAATCATTACTATATATTATACATAATCAAAGTAAATATAAAGTACATCTTTTGTATTCCTCAAAAGCAATAAAACAAGGAAAATATTGAAGATATCAAATATTTTATACAATTTATATTATATATAATGAGAAGACTATTTCTTTCTGCATACATTACATATTTATAAAATTAAAAATTATTTTAGATACTCCTTGAACATTTTTTCATTCTCTTCTTCAAAGCTCCTCTGACCAAGATAATTAGTTGAAATATAACTGAAATAAATTCCCAGCCAAGACTGAGATAACTAACAAGAAAGTCTAAAAAGGCAATAAATAGTGGTCATTTTTCAATATCTATGGGATTTTTCCCCTTGAACCTTGAAACCTCTTTTAGGCTTTTTAAGTGCCTTACTAAGTTCAAATAATACTAAAACCAGTATTAACTAACAACTTAACCCTCATATGGTATAGCAAAGACTAACGTAAGGGCTGAGGGAGTGGGAGAATATTAAGTGGTTACCTGAATTCATATTAATAAAATATGATTAACCTATATGCTGAGATGCTTAATACATTCCCACAAAGAAAAAATAAGGCTTTTCATTCTGATTACAATCAAGGTTACTCTGAACATGAGGCAGAATAATACAGTTTTGACACAACAAATGTATGCATTAAAAAATAGAGAGAGAGAGAACAAAAAATTCTAAGTTGTATATGGAACCACAAAAGACCCTAAATAGCCAGAGGAATCCTTAGAAAGTAGAACAAAGCTGGAAGCTTCACACCTTCTAATTTCAAACTACATTACAAAGTTATAGTAATCACAACAGTATGGTAGTGGCCTAAAAACAGACACAATGGAACAGAATAGAGAGCCCAAAAATAAACCAGTACATATATGTTCAATTAATATACAACAAAAGAGCTAAGGATTTACAATGAGAAAAGGACAAGCTCTTAATGAACAGTTTTGAGAAAACTGAAAAGTCACATGCAAAAGAATGAAACTGGACCATTACCTTATACTAAGTACAAAAAGTAACTCAAAATAGATTAAAGACTTGACTATAAAGCCTAAAACCATGAAACTCCTAGAAGAAAACATGGGGGATAAGCAGCTTTGACATAGGTCTTAGAGACGACTTTTTATTTTTCTTTTACGTTTGACACTAAAAACAAACACAATGAAAAAAAAAAATAAATAAACAGATGGAACAACATGGAACTAAAAAGAAGAGCCACCAACAAAATAAAAAGCCAACTGATTGAATAGGAGAAAATATTTGCAAATCATATATTAGGATGGGGCTAATATCCTAAATAATTTTTTTAAAAAATCTCATACAGCTCAATAGCAAAAAAA
>NW_006494613.1:12896083-12903355 GCF_000325575.1 Pteropus alecto
CAATTAAAAAGTGGGCAGAGGATGTGAACAGACATTTTTCCAAAGAAAACATACAGAAGGCCAACAGGTACTTGAAAAGGTTTTCTACATTTCTAACCAAAGAAATGCAAATCAATGAGATATCACCTCATACCTGTTGAGATGGCTATTATCAAAAATACAAGAAATAACTAATGTTGGTGAGGACTGAGAGAAGAGGGCACCTGTGTGCACTGGTGGTGGAAATATAAATTGGTGCAGCCACTATGGAAAACCATGTGGAAGTTCTTCAAATACTTAAAAACAGAAGTATCATATGATACAGCAATTGCACTTCTGAATATTTATCTAAAGGAAACAAAAACACTAACTCCAAAAGATATACACACCTCAATGTTCAGTGCAGCACTGCTCACAATAGCCAAGACATGGAAAGCAACTGAAATGTCTCTGGATGAATGAATGGATAAAGAAAATATGGTGTGTGTGAGTGTATGTGTGTGTGTGTTTGTGTATACACATACATATACACAAACACAACAGAATAGTGTTCTGCCAAAAAAAAGGAAAGTTTACCATTTGCAACAATATGGACGAGGGCATTATGCTAAGTGATATAAATCAGACAGGAAAAGACAAACACCATAGATTTCACTTATATGTGGAATCTTAAAAAACAACAGCAATGATGAAACCAAACTCAGATATTGGTGGTTGCCAAAGATGAGGGATTAGGGATTGATAAAACAGGTAAAGTTGGTCAAAAGGAACAAACCTCTAGTTATAAAAGAAATATGTCTTGAAGGTTTAATGTGCAGCATGGTGACGATACTTAATAACACTATTGTATACTATAAAGTTACTAAAAGAGTAGATCTTAAAAGTTTTTATCACAAGAAAATAAATTGTAACTCTGTAAGGTGATGAATGTAAACTAGACTTATTGTGGTCAAACCATTGTCTTGTACACCTGAAACTAGTATAATGTTATATGTCAATTATGTCAAAAAAATCTTAAAAAGTCAAAAAGCCTTCGATCTATGTTTATTCTATTTTAGATCACCTTCTCAAATAGCAGTATGTAGGAAATTGCCTCATTTTGGCTTCAGAAATGTTAACCTGATTCTGACCCCTTTTATAAAAGTTATACAGACAAGTAGAGTTACTAAGTCTCTTTCTTTGAATTATGGTTACCAGGAGATGAAGTTCTACTCTTAGTTGAATTATGTCCTTTCTCCAAATCAAATGAGTTTCAAGCTGGAACTCTTACAGCCAACTTTTTCACAAACAAACAGGATGTAAGAGTATATCGAAGAGTAGATTGACTAGCAGAAATTATGATTTAGCTTTCATTTTTTAAATTAGCTATAGTCATGGCTCTAGTCTGAGGTTTCTTCACTACATAAATGATAAAAACTCTGCAACATAATTTCTCCTAGGACCCGAGACTCTATTTCTGGTATAGTAAATGGTGTCTTTGCTAATAGTATATGTTACAAACTCAAACTAAAATTATTCATCAAGTGACTGTGGTGGAAGCTGCTGCCAAAACACGTTTTTAAGTTTCAAGCTGTCATTTGAACATCTCTCTGCCTTTTATTGACTTGTTAGTGGTAACTTTACAGTAGCAGTTTTCCTGTTTGCCTAGGAGGTAAAGAAGTTTATTATTATCTATCCTCATGGAGAATATAATAACAGAAGTAAGGTAGCTATTGGCTCAGGTTGACACTGGGAGGGCTATACCCCTAGTACAAAGGGGCAGTATGAGAAACCTGGTTACATAGTTATATGCCAATTTGCCTCCAGGGCACCCAGAAATAGCAGAATTTCCAAGTACTTGGATATTTCATGTTTTATTTTTTTACTAAAAATAGTGCAGATGTAATAGCACAGAGAGGGAGGGAAAGGAGGGAAAGGGAGAGAGGGGAAAAGGGAGGGAAGGAGGGAGAGAGAGGCTTTCATACACAAAACTGAAATTTTAGCATGTAGCCTCATTGAAAATCAACACATCTGCCAAAGAGAAAATACAGAAGAACCTGTTCTCATTGATAGTTGAGAGTAGAAGGTGAGAGGAAGGAGTTAAAAGCAAAATTTAGTAGATATACATCATTCTAAATATTTTCTATTTTTATTTCTTGTATCTTCGTATCGAGTCAGTTTGTTCATACTGGGTTCACATTTATAGGATTTTATTAAAATACACCTCTTTGTTTCTGGTTAGAGAGCTTCAACAACAATTTGTTAAGTGTGACTAAAGGCAGGGAAGATTTATTGTATTCTCTGTGGAATGGTTTACTTATGTATCTATATACAATATATTTTGGTAGACTAAGAACTTTGAAATTATTATATACACCTCTGAGGAAGTCTTTGGATACATTTTGGAAAACTCATATACTAACCAAATCTTTTGTAGAAATTATTGACAATATATATAGAATCTACTCTAACATTACATGACTGTTAGATTTGTTTACATAAGAATTTAAATTGTACTTGAATGGGAGACCACCTAGGAAGACCAGGTGCTGTAGGAATAAAAAATAAAAAGTAAGGGATTGTAAACTGACAAGGTCTTTGCAATCTGTGAGGTCAATCAAGGGTTGCCTCACATAAAATATAAATAAATAAATTTAAAAAAAATTTTAAAAGAATTTAAATTAATCAAAATGATATAAGGAAATATGCTATTAGTCATGTTTTCCTCTACAAGTGTTTCATAGTTAACTAGAAAAATCTAAAAATGTTTTAAGTGCTTACCATTCTCTTTTGTTTCTTTATGGACAAGAATTTATCTGGTTTTAGATATTAATTGTAGAATGAAAGGGAATGAATTTGGTGGGCCCGATTTCTGTAAGCTCACGGCAATCATTTCTTTTAGCCATGAGATGATATATTACATAGCCATGTAAACTGCTATAGCTAAGCAGAATTGATCTTATTTGAACACCTCTAACTCTGCCATTTTTGTGTGGACATGGCCTTGGTCAATAGTGATTTAATTTTAGATGGAGTCTGACAAAAGGCAGAATGTGAAGGTAAAATACAAGTGGACATGCAACAAATTTGAGCAACTGCATTTCTTTTTCTGTCAGACTTGTAGTTGTGACCTACTTGAAGAGGCAGAAAACTAAAATGAAAGAAAGGTCTGAGAATCCATAAATCTCAGTGAGAAAATGCCACTACTGAAAGAGAAATGTTTTTTTATGAATTTTATTCTTCATGTTTTGTAAACTGTTTGATTTGCATTTTGAGAGGAATAGCTGAATATTCTTATCATTAGCCTTGTTAAAGGTCAACTTTGTTAAATAATTTTAATGCTAAGGTTATTAGAGAAACCCATTGTGTTGTAAAGAATAAACTGCTAAGTGTAATAGGATAGAACAAGGAAAAGAGACTGTTTTGTGTTTTTTATTATTTAATAAATAATAATTCTGTGTCTTGGGGTGTACACAATTATTCCATTAAATCCTATTTCTTATTTTCTAGTTCAATAAGAAACACTGTTCTCTCAGAAGTCATTTGATGAAGAAAAGTTGTTATATCCAAAGAAGTAGAAGGCCTATTTTTATTCCTAATCTGATAGTTTCTATTTGTGGATGATATTCCTTATATTTGCACTATATCAACTGCTGAATTCTTAAGAGCAAAACCTGAGAAGAGAGCAAAAGTTAATTCCAATGGGAAAACAAATCATTTAATGTTTAGATCTCTGAAAGTTTAATTTTTTTTTAATTTTTGTCACTTTCTCTGATAATAAACATATACCTCACAGAAGAACAGAAGAGGGAGAATTTTAATCCTCTTGTTTCTGCAGTGATTTCTAATTATTAAAAGGAAATAATGAAACTATTTTATTCTTAAGTAATATATATATTTTTAGTATATAATCATTTTATTTTAAATTATTCCTAACTCTGAACTTTCTTCTGCTTCACCTTGCTTCCCCAAGCCTTATTCAATCTCTAGCTATAAGGTCAATTTTTCTTTCTCTGAAATTTTCATCTTTGAATTCCTTAGAGTAAGTACATTTCATTTTTAAAATCGACATATTTAATATTAGCATATATTTGTTTTAATTATTTTTATCTTATTTTAATTTAGATCTCTCTTTAGTGCCATTGTAACTCTTGAGGGCATAGTTCAATTCCTATGTAAGGGTAATGATACAATTGCATGTGTTTCCCCCAGAAGATACCTTAAACACTCAAAATATCTTCTCACAAGTAATATTCCTTCTGCCTAAGTATTCACTTTGATAGAAATGTGCAAAATAAATTCTCTTAATTCTTTAAGTCATTTGAAGGATGAATGTGTTAAAAATATTTTAAGATATATTTTGGAATAAGTAGAAGACATTGATGAACCTGAGTGCTTTAAGACAAAGGGTAAAATGTGGTAATTATAGAAATGAACAAAAACTTAGTAGCTGTTTTTCAATTTATTTAGGATTTAACCACATATAACTGGCTAGTATGGACTCCAATATATACTTCTAGAACCAGGTAGAAAATATTCAAGTATCTTGTATTTTATTTGTTTTATATTTATTTTTAGAAAAAGAAAACTATTTGAAAATACAAATATAAACAAACTTTTTTATGGTGGCACTATTTCCCATGTATTTTTTTTTTTCAATGTTAAATACCTAAATTTAGAGTTTCTTTATTTCAGGAATTTGATGTTGCACATTGAAAAAAAAAAAATGATGTCAAATTCTCAAAAACATACTATTTTTTTTCTTTCTAAAGTTGATTCTCTTTAATTTGATGATACATGTTTTTTTAAAATGTGGCTACAGTAAAAGTAATATAATTTATTAGAAATAAAACTTTCAAAATACTTGAGAAAGTGAAATTTAGGACTTGTTCATTAAAAAATTCAATTTAATTTCTGGAGACACAGTTTAACTACTATTCTTAAGAACCAGGCAAGATGAAGATAACTAATTTAATGTAAGAGGTAAGTTACTTGGCTTGTCTTCAGCAAAATTTGACTATCTATAGACAGAGAATAGTGTTATCACAAACTAAACCATATTTGTCTTGGTGACTACTGCTATTCTGAGAAGTGAGAAAGGCACTGGTAATACTAAAAGAGATCAAAACTTAAATGAACTTAAGAATCATAATTAGAATGGAGTTTGCTAATAATTTAGATAACTAATATACTGTAACTTTAATATTTGTCATATTTCTATCATTAACTTTTAGGCTTTACCATAGGATGATAATAAGATTAATGCCAGACTCACGAGTATGTAAAGAAAAAATTGGTTGTATTGCCATATTCTTAATTTTGCTCATTTCCTTTTTCAGATGGAGAAAAAAGCAGTAAGAAGCCTTGTGCCTCATGGTAGAGCCCCTCTCCTTTCTCCTTGAGAAAGCAACGCATGAAGTGAAAGTCTCAGGCATCTGGAAAAGGCCTCCTGTACTTCCATATTTCCTTCCATGGGCATCTTTGGCACAGCTTCTTTGCTGTTTTCTCTGGCTACCTGAATTTTGAGCATCTACTGAGACAATGGTGACAGTAACTGACACATGAATTAATGATAATGTGGCAATGCCTATTTTGAAGTGCTTGATGAATGGAAAGAAATGCATTGCACCTATTCACATAGACATTTAGAGTTTTAAAAACTTTCAGTGCTCTTTTCTATAAACAACATTTGCACATAAAGAAAATGTTGTTTAAAAATAAGTTTTGCCATCTATGAAGTTATATTAAGAATGATTTAAAATTAGTAATTATTTTTCTTTTTTGTTTTCTAGCTGTATGCAGTTTTCAGGTAATCTGTTTAGTTATTCTTGCCATGTTTCTATTTCTTTGATATTGTTTTATTTGATTTAATTCAATTTACCATTTCTGGAAAGATCAAACATTAAGGTGGATCAAATGCCCATTATATTAGTTTTTCCTTCAAAGACTATTCATTGATGTATGTTGAAACTAGCTATCAATAAGTTAGGGGTGTCCAAAATAGCATTATAAAAAACACATATTTTTAGTCATGAGTGATAGTCATTTGATATATATAAATCATTTTTTGTTTGTTTTTAGTGTTACTAGGGATTTTTTTTATCTTTTATTAAGCTCAAAATTTTATTTTGATATGATCACATTTTTAAGGATTAAACATAAATAATGATATTTGGTAATATTTACATTTAATTATAAAGTCTGGCTATTTTCTTTTAAACCACTTGTTTAATGTAGAATAAAAATGTAATATTTAGTCTTTTGGCAAGGTTGAGGGAGTGAGTTGACACAAGAAATGGTACTTATTTTCTCTCTTTGATATAACACATTAGGTTTATCAATTTGTGAATCATTTACAGAGTGATTGTCAATTTGATGGTTTAATAAATCCATTTCCCTTTAATATCTGTATGATGTTTAGTTATTTTTATTCACTACGAAGTTACTTAGGGCCTGAAATTCATCATGTGGGCTCTATAGATATAACTAAGCACTTATTAATTTATTCAATGGAAGGTTAAATACAGTGAAATCCTTGCAGGAGAGTAATTTATTTCACATTTCTTAGAAAACTATAGGAGCACTTTGATTTTTGAGTTTAATATAATTCTTTAAACTAATTTTGAAGAGCTGCAAACTAGCATAGTATATGACTAATCAGATTCTTACATTTTCTCCTGTTATGATAAGAAGTGAATTATCAGGTTCTTTTGTTCTAATAAGGATAAGACTAAAACTAACTATGATACTTTGCAAAGCTTCCCTTTTTCCTGGTTATTTATAAGTTTGATATTTATATTTACACAAGAGTGTTACATAGCTATAGGTAACACCCGTATAGGTAAAAATGAAGACACGGATGGATTGCTGACACCAATGCCTCATATATATGAGTATATATGTAGTTATTTCTATAAGAGAAAATTTATATACACACACACACACACACACACACACACACACACATATATACACACATACATGTGTTTATGTGAGAAAGACAGACAATTGTGGTGTAATAATTTGTGGTCAAAGTTCAAATGTTTGGTTATTTTTCTACTTGTATTGCCTTGTAGTCCTTTGATTTTGGAGGGTGATTCTATGAACTGAACAACATGATGGCAACCTGCTTGACTACACATTTTTTGTCCTAGAATACTTTTCTATGAATAAGATAGGCTGTGTTGGTTTAACACTTAATTTTCCTATTAAGACAAAATATGCTCATTTCAGTACATTCTGAGGTGATAAAAGATTTTCAAGTGCCCTGACAAACACTACGAAACTTGAAAATTTTTTTTTTTTTAAAGAAAG
>NW_006494613.1:12903458-12960487 GCF_000325575.1 Pteropus alecto
GAAAGAAAGAAAGAAAGAAAGAAAGAAAGAAAGAAAGAAAGAAAGAAAGAAAGAAAGAAAGAAAGAAAGAAAGAAAGAAAGAAAGAAAGAAAGAAAACTAAGAACCAGAGAATACATGCATCACTAAAATATTTTTGGATTTCATGTTAATTTTCATCCTTCCCACTTATCAGGCCAAAACATTTCCAGAGAAATGTTGGGTACTGAAATTTTGCACAGAAGGGAGAAAGTCTTTAGTGACTCCTGATTCTATTTTAGTTGTTAAAGTTGCTTAATGATCCTCAGTGTCCACAAGGAGAGAAATGTTCCTCTCCTTCTAAGTTACTTTCATTTTTTTTTTTAATATTAATTAGTTTCAAGTATACAGTACATTGATTAGACATCTATATAGTTAGTAAAATGATCATGATTGCTCCCTCCCTCCCCTGACTCTCCACCTAGCCAATATATTAAAGCTAATTTCCTTCCCTATGCCGTGCTCCCCATCTCTGTGACTGTCAGCTACTAATTTGTACTTCTTTAACCCTTCGCCCCATTCTCCCAGACCCCCCAAACATCCCTCTCTATCACCAAATTGTCTACTAGATTTGTGAGTCTGTTTTTGATTAGTTTCTTTCTATTCCTTAAATTTCACATATAAGTGAAATCACTTAGTATTTATCTTTCTGTCTGACTTAAATATCTTCTAGATTCATCAAAGCAATGTCTTTTTCAATTCCCTTCCCTTTCATATATAGGGGTCTTGATTTCTTATCCTTTCAGCCACTCTATCTTTTGGTTGAAGCACTTAATTTTTTTCCATTAAAGTACTTATTGATAGAAATGTAGTTGTTACCATTCTTTATTCTTGTTTTTGATAACAAGTTTTTTCTTCTTAAAGATGTCCCTCTAACACTTCCTGTAATACTGGCTTTGTGGTGATAAATTCCTTTAGCTGATTTTTGTCTGGGAAACCCTTTATCTATCCTTCATCTCTAAATGATAGCTTTCTTGGATAAAGTATCCATAGTTGTGAATCCTCAGTCTTCATCCTGTTGAATATTTTTTGCCAAGCCCTTCTGTCCTGCATAGTTTCTTTTGAGAAATCAGCTGCTAGTCTTATGGATGTTCCCTTATAAATAACTATCTGCTTTTCTCTTGCTGCTTTTAATATTCTTTCTTTGTATTTAACCTTTGGCATTTTAATTATGATGTGTCTTGGTGTGGGCCTCTTTGGACCCCTGATTTTTGGAATTCTCTGTTCTCCCTGGGGTTTTATATACATTTCCTTCAGCAGATTAGGGAAGTTTTCCATCATTATTTCTTCAAACAGCTGTTCAACATCTTAATTTTCTTCAGTTACACCGATCAGATGAATATTTGGAGCCTTAATAGTGTTCCATATACTCCTTAAGTTATTTTTATAGTCTTGCCATCTTTTTTCTTGGCATTCTGATTGAGTGTCCTGATTGGCTTTCCTGTCCTTTAGATAGGGCATGTGATCCTCTTCTTTATTCACTTTGTTTATTCCTTTGTTTATTTCATTTAATATACTTCTCATCTCAGATAATGTGTTCTCCATTTCAGACTGGTTTTCTTTTACGATTTCCATTTCTATTTTTATCTCTTTGTTGGAGTTCTCTACACTTCCCAAAAGTTCATTGAGCACCTTTATAACCAGTATTTTTAACTCTGCATCTGTTAGATTACTTGACTCCATTATATCTGGGTCTCTGTTATGTTCCCTCATATGGTTTCTGCTTGTCTTCCCATTTTGGCTGCCTTTCCGTGTAGCAGAGACAGTTTGGAAGAAGAGTCAGAGACTGGAAATGTGTAACTTACATGGATAAAGGAGAGGAGGATGGACAATACTTCCTTCACTTCCTATCTCCATGGCCTTTTATTGAGTTTCTCAACAATGCTAGCTTTGTAATTTAATAATAGTTACTCTCAGGTCAGTAGATTCAAGCTACAGTCAACTCCCAGATTCAGCCTCAAAGCCACCTCTGTGTTCTCAGCTACTTCCTCTTAAGTATCTTCTTCTAGTCCCTAGAGCAAAAAGTCTTGGAATCGGTCAGGCGTATGTGCCCTTCCTGTAACGTGTCCTTGTGTGCAAGTCCACATCTTCTTCCAATGTTCTTATTGCTCCAAGCACCAGACATCCTGCCAGGACCGCAGGCGTCTCTTACAACATTTCTGTGTCTGTTTCTGTGTACTAAGCAAAGCACCCAAGTCTCCCAGTCTTATTAGTGTGGATTTGTGAAGTAGGTGTCTGTCCCATGGCACAGTCCTGAGAAGGGTTCAGCTGCAGGTCAAATTTAGCCCAAGACTCTACCCTGCCGAGGCCACCTGTTAAGATTCAGCAAGCAATCCACAGATGTTGTGCTTATAGTTGCCTCAAAAGGTCACACCAAAAACTGAGGCCAGCTGCCTTCACCAGTGTGAGTCTCAGTAAGGAGCACTTGATTCACTGAGGATACACCTGAATGTGGCTTGGGTGGGGGCCCGAGTTAGGGTAGGTGGGGTTTCAGGGAATTCTCTGTGTGGAGCGACCTCTGTTATCCAGTTTGATCACATTACAGCTATGGAGGTGCTATATTCCAAGCACTGGTAGTCGGGGAGGGCTCAACAGGGAACAATGGATACTGCTGGCGCTTCTGTACCGAGTCTCACCTCAGCCCTCACTCCCACAATGTCTCACTGTAAGTCTCTGGATCCCCCTGTGCACAGCCGAACGAGCACTGGTGCTCACAGTGAGCAGGTCTATCACCATGAAAATCCACTCGCAGATGTAGCCCCTTTAAGAGACATCTGCTGCTGCCACTGCTGCAGCCTCCATCTCACTCAGCTGCTCAGGACTGGGCAGCCTGGCGTCCTTGCCCTGTCCTATCTTCTGCCATTGCAGGGTGCTTTCTTGGATTTCTCTGTAGTTGTATGGCTTGTTCATCTAGATCCCAGGTAATTTTTCTTTACTGCTACTCCTTGTTTCCGTCACAACTTTGATTTGGTCACCAGAGAGAGGAACAGAGCCTCTATCATCTATGCCATTTTTTCTCTCCCCTACTTTCATTTTTTTTTTTTAATAATTCTTCTAAGCCTTTCAAATTCTTTAAGAGGTAAAAGGAGTATGTAACAAGTTATCTCCCTTTTATTTCTCACCTAAACATACATGGAGCGCACGCACATGCTCGCTCGCGCTCTCTCTCTCTCTCTCTCTCTCTCTCATTGCAGGTAGCTGCAGAAGACGAAAAAGGTATGTATTCAGGAATCAGTCCGTTGCTGAGGCTAAATCTGGGTGCAGACCACGGTGGGGCTTTCCTGCCCTTTTGGTCTAGAAGGTCCCGTGATCTGTGTTCATGCCAGGAATGAAAGTTGGGGTGTAGTGGAGGGGAGTGTGGTACAGGAAAGAATCAGTCCTCGAGTCTTTCAACATAAAATCCTTCTACAACAGCTCACTCTTTCTCCTGACTTAGCCTCTACTTCCCATTCTTTCTCTAATGATCCTGAAAGTCAGCCTCATCTAGCTGCTGCCAGTCCATCCACTACTTCTTTTAAAAGTCAGGTAATAAAAAACAAATACTGCTTGGTATCACTTATATGTGAAATATAATAAACAACAACAAAAATGGAACTCACAAAAACATAATAGAAAAATGGTTGCCAGAGGCTGAGGTAGGAGGAATAAGGAGAAATTGATAAGAGTACTAACTATCAGTTAGTTTTAAAATAAATTGGATATAGTGTAAAACATGGTGATTATAGTTGATAATACTGTATTGTATAACTGAAATTCAATAAGAAAATGGAACTTAAATGTGTCCACCAAAAGAGAAAGAAAAGTATGTGAGGTAATAGATGTGTTAATTAACTTGATGTGGGGAATCTTTTCACAATGTATACAGATATCAAATCATCATTGTACACTTTAAATATATTACAATGTTGTCAGTTATACCTCAAAGCTGAAAAAAAGCTGCTTAAAGTAATATAAGGAGCTGGAGAGAGGGAAGCAATTTAATCAATGTCAAGAATATATAGCAAATAGTAAAATTATAACACTGACACTTTGAAATTGGAGTTCTTGAAGAACATCTTACTTTATTTCATAAAGTACTATTTTACCTGTTGAGCTATCAGATACTTTGAAGGCCAGTCCCAGAAATATACACATTCTTAGGGGAGCTACATATACACAGAATAAAATCTATACTCCTGAATGTATGCTTTTTTACATTTAGTTCAAATTAAATGCTTGTGACACAATAAATTTAAATTCAGAGTATGAATTGAGAAACTTTTCTCATTTTTTTTTTTGTTGTCTACTTTTATTAAAACATTCAGCCTTAATCTCTTGATAAGCAGAATGTACGATTTACTTCTAGGCAATACTTCTATTTCCACATTTTGCCATTCAGCAATCTATTTTAGTGGTTTTACCAAAATTTTGTTACCCAGATTGATCTTAAGTATAAATAAATTTGGCAATCATGCTTGTACTATAAGTTAAGGCACTTTGGCAGTTTCCTGCCCAAAACTTTTTCCACTGAGACTGTTGTCATGGCTCACCATCATGAGTTAACACATTGAAGATGGTAATGATAGGTCAATAAGATATTCAAACTCCTGGAGTTTTCCAGTCAAAAGCAATTGTGTGTATATCTAGTGAATTATGTCTTCCTTCCCCCACATCAATTATTCTAAACATTAACTATACTTCTTAAAGTCTTTATACCTTGTGATAAGTATCACTTCAGAGAGAAAATTTGGATCAAATGAGAATTTCCTCATCTTCCCATCTATGCACTTGCACTTATCCTTAATACATTTAGGATTTATTCCATTTCTCCTCCTCCTATTCCCTCCTTAAGTCAAACAACCAAACTTTTGTCCCACAACTCAATTAAATTGCTGTCAACCAAATTGCCAGTAAAGTCGAATTTATCAAATCCTATAGTCAGTTCTCATTCATTATCCTATTTAATTTTCTTATATTTGATATAGTCGATCACTTCCTCTTTCTTAGCACATCTTCTTTTCTTGATTTTTTTAGTATACTTCAGCATTGATTTTTCTCCTATTTCTTAGTAGTCTCTTCTCAGTCTACTTTGCTGTCTCTTTCTCCTCTCCCCATAGCTAGATATTGGTTTTCTTCTGTTCTATATTTACTCTCACTTACTGTGTGGTCTCTCCTAATTATATGGCTTTAGATATATTCTGATAACTTGAACTTTTATCTTCAGCTTATTCTCCTCCTTGTATACTAAACCCAGGTATTGGACTACCTAATAGGCATCTTTAGACACTTCATAGTAATCTCTAACTTAGTATATCTAAAAACAAACACTCTCAACACACATTGGGCCAATCCTATGTCTCTTCCAGTCTTGCCTGACTCCAAACTTTCAGAACTCATGCTTGATTTCTTTTTTCTTCCCATGTACCAAGTCCAATCTTTATAAAACCCTTAAGCTCATATTTCAAGTTATGTTTCAAATTTCACCATATCTCACCAAATCCACAAACTATCCAAATCCAAGCTCCCAACTCTTTCACCTAGATTAAAACATTACTTATCTTGGTGGCAGACAGACTATAAGGGAGCCCCATGATTCCTCCTTCTTGTTGTTCATACCTTGGTTAATACCCTGCCTTTGCATCTGGGCAAAAAGTTTTACTTACTTTTAAACAATAGAATATGCTAAGATAATGGGATGTCACTTTTATCATTGTAATACCTAAAACTATAATGCTTGTCTCTTAAGGAGACTCCTTTTTTTTTTTTTTTTTGGCTCTTGGAAAGGAAGGAGTCATGTTGGAAATACCCACATGGAAAAAGACTGAGAATAGATTCCAGCCAACAGCCAGCAAGAAACTGAGATCCTCAGTCCAAAATCTCACAAGGAATTAAATGCAGGCAACAATTGCATGGGCTTGAAAGCAGACAAGCCTTAGGTGAGGCCACAGCCTCCAGTAAAACCTTAATAGCAGCTTTATGAGACCCTGAAGCTTAGTACTCAGCTACACCATACTCTGGGTCTTGACCCACATTAAAACAATATTCATTTATTATCTCACAGTTTAATCCAGAGTTTTCAGTAATATTAATACTAAATATAAATACTACTAAACTGTCCATTAAGACTAAAGATACAACTATGATTGGCTATGTCACTCAAAATATTTGGGTACTTGTTTCTCCATTTCTTCATCTCTTAGTCAGTTTTTTTAATGCTGTAGAATTTGTTGTTCCACTCAACTGTCTCTTGGTACGTTTGAGATCCTAAAATCTGTTGGTACCAGCCTTTTACTTAAGTTATTGATGTTCTTTTTGCCTTTCCCTCTGAAACATTAACCTACATTTTCTTAAAATTTTGCTTATTCTCTCCTTGGATTTGACTTGCTTTTTGATTACTACAATATTTTCTCTTTTCTCTCACTTCCTGGGCTTTTGTTCTTACTCCTTAAAAATCAAGATTCTCCCTAGATCTATTTTCCTCTGATTGCATACTCTTCAAGAGTGGTTTTATTATTATATACTTAGCTAATAGTTTTAATTATACAAATCAAAGACAGTCCTAGTTTCTAATTTCTAGATATATATTGCTATCTGAATATTCTACCTTATAATACATAAATACCTTTACTTATCATAACCAATGTTATACTTTGTATCTTTTTTCTCACTAATTACTTCCAATGGTGTCTACCTGCACTCTTCTTGATCTTCATGTTTCCACCAATTATAAAATCAAGTCAAATCCTTT
Source organism: Pteropus alecto (assembly GCF_000325575.1). Classification (NCBI taxonomy): domain Eukaryota; kingdom Metazoa; phylum Chordata; class Mammalia; order Chiroptera; family Pteropodidae; genus Pteropus; species Pteropus alecto. The sequence goes on from NW_006494613.1 coordinate 12,910,202, forward strand.
AGCATCATTCTCAATTCTTCCCTCAAACTCTCAGTCTCATTCTTCCTCTCCACTTCTTCCCCTGCCTCACCCTCTCACTCTCACTCTATTTTTCTCAATCTCTCTCAATTTCTCTCTGTCCCACCTGACTTCTTTTTTTTTCTCTCATTTAAACATTCAGTGAAGAATTACACTGTCAATTATTGCAGTAATAAATAGCCTGGGGATTCATTTCTCTTTCTATTTCTATTTTCATTGTTGAGCTCTGGCCTGCATTTCAATGGATTTTTAAATATTCTCTTTGTCTCTAGTGTTCTCCCTTCTCCATGCTTCCTAGTCATTTTCTACACTATCTTCAGATTGATCTTGCAAACATGTAAAATATTCTAATGGTCTCCCATTACTCATATGCTAATTATAGTGTTCAAATGCCTTAAAATATTGTAAAGATGGTCCCTCTTGGTCTCTTTTCATCTCACCATTAATTTGCCCAAATTTATCTAGTATTCTCTTCCTCACTGAAAGACACTCCGCCTGCCCTCTTAAGTCACTTCTACTCTCTCAGAGAAACAATAATAGTCTTCTTTAAAGACTTCTCAGTTATTTCCTCCTATCCCTTCCTTTCACATTGAGTCAAGTTCTTTCTCTATGCTTTCAATGTATGTTCTTTGTATAGTTATTATAGTACTCACCAAACATTATTGTAGATATTTGCTTAAGTTTTATCTTTTCAAGATGATAAGGGTAATATAAGATAAATTCCTGAATCCTTCATTTAGACTATTTCTTGCACATAGTAGGCACAAAATAAATATTTTCTAGTTTTAAAGTAAATGGTAACATTACATTCTTTGTTAGCTATTAACGGCTAAGCTGAAAATAGCTATTTCAGTAACTGGCTATCTCCTTGGCAGGGATGAAAGGACATGAGATACAGTGCAGAATAGTTCGAATGAAGGAGAGTCTTGAATGTGGAAGAATAGGCCAGAATGGAAGAAAAGTGCAGCAGTGAAGGGTTCTGGTACTCAGAACTCAGTACAATACACAGGAATAATAGAAAGAGGATACAGAAGAATAGGAAGGGAATCACACAGAGAAGGATGGAGTGGTGCTAATGAAACACTCAACGTGCCTTTTCTACTTCACAATCTTTCAGACCTGACTGAGTGCCATCTTCACTTGGATGATAAAAGTCACAGCCAGTATCAGTGATTCACCATTGATTTACTTTTCTAGTTCATTGTCAACCACTGAGTTATGATTTATCAAAAGTAAAATGTAAAAGGCAAAGACATCACTTTTAAAGCCGTATGACTTTAAGAATGGAAAAACCGATACATCAATTGATGGATCTTTGGTTATAATTCAGCCTTCAAGCTACAGATGCCGATATGACAGATGACATACTGAAACTCTCAGTTAGACATGCATCCTGGTTCATAGTAAGAACAGAGAGGTCAAGGCTCAGCATTTGATGAAGTACTGTGCCGAAGTGCTCAGCTCTACTACTTGTTCCATGAGAACTGCATGCTTCATTGACTAGTATAGTGCCTACATTAGGTGTTTGAGATGCATCTTTTATTTACCTATAGATTCCAGAGTCAGAAAGGGCTCTTAAAATTGTTTTTTTGTTTTGTTTTGTTTTGTTTTTTTTTTTCAGATATTTTGTTTAAAGATGAAGAAACTCATATGCAGAAAGTTAAATTTCTTATCCGGTATTAATGCCAAGTTAGGGCCAACGTGACAAGCAGAATACTTAAGCACAATTCTCAATGTCCCCTCATTGTTTTCACTTTAATTTTTATTGATTGCCTTTCACCAGCAGACTATCCCTGTCACATTGCACATAATAACTATTCTCCAATCCTTTGAGATTTTTTGGCTGATATTCTGAAAACAGTGCCCTGATAATAACAATGTCAACTTTTTATTTTGAAAGGCATTGGCAAACTTTCCCAGAACTTTTAGTCACTTTCAAAATAAATATTTAATATGAGAGAAAAATTCTAACATCACAATCAATAATACAACTGACGGCTTCATAGATTAATGAAATCCTAATTACTAGAAGCATTTAAAAGCTGGCTACTGTATTGCCCAGGGAATTTAACTTGATGTGTTCCATGACTGCCAATTTCTTAGGAAAGTGATCCTCATGCAAGTCTCATTATTAACTTAATTATTAAGTTTATAACTTATTAACTTAATAACTTATTAACTTAAGGTTATTGTGAATGAGAAGAAGTGGGCAAGTAGTTCCTTCTCAGATGTTGCAAGGAAATGGCAATTTTCTATCTCTACAGAATAGTCCTAACCGTAAATTGGTTATCATTTTGTTATAGATCTATCATTCCAAATATTAGAATAATTTACATATTTAAGTTAGGACATTTTGTATGGAAATAAAAAAACTTGATAGCTTAGACAGAAAGGGGAAATCTGTTGTAATGAAACAAAAGCCAAGTCAGGAAATTGGCTGAATCTTATTTTACCATTTACTTTAAAACTAGAAAATATTTATTTGGTGCCTATTGTGTTCCAGGACAGTAGTAGGACCAAAAAGTTGCTGTTGTCTTTCATCTGTAGTGTCCCCCTGTGCTTATTTAACTCTATCTCTACACCTTGGCTTTCTCTGCTTGTGTAGTCCACATAGAAAGCAAATAGAAGCCACTACACCATTTCCAATGCCTTGTTTACCTTCTTTTTTATAGTCCTCAAACACTTTCCTGAGGAGAAAACTGAGTGACCCTCTTGAGTCCACTCCAAAAAAACTATGGCCATGAGGTTAGGGTCAACAGTATTTAAGGACTTGGAGCTATAACTGAAGTCAGAGGATAAGCTGTTAAGTAGTTTATCAGAATCCTGAAAGACACTCCAATTAGGTATCAACCATACCCAGGCATAGTTCTTTACTAAAGTATGCAAAGCCATGCCCCAGTCTAGACATTTAGCAAGACTCTCCAATGTATAGTCCCAGAATTAGCATATTAAAGAAAGAAGAAACTTTCCCATGTGATTATGATGAACATCTCTATCTCTTACTGAAAATTACAAGTCAAATACATTTGTAAATTAGTAAAATAGAATACATCTAGTACTAATTCTGTTTTCTTTTTTTTTTTTTATCTCAAGTGCTCATTATGTCACATATGAAGTGAACCACATCTATCAGGCACAAACTAGAATAAAATCTTTGACCTTGGAATGATCATTTAGCTCATATGAATCTCAGATAGTGTCTATACTTGGATCAGTGGTGAGACGAAAAGAGGAGGAGATACAGTACTGTATTAGTACCCGTAAAAGGATTTGTCATGAAATATTAAAAGAAATATAAATACTCTTACATTTCCCACTGAAATGCAGTGTCTTCAGTATGGCTTTCCTTGACACTGTTCATCTTGACAGTGTACGTGTGTGTTTGTTTTATATGTATTTATGTATAAATGTACATGTGAGTGTATAATGGAAATGGTCTGTCTGAATTCATGAGGAATTTCTAAACAGCAGTGACCAGTTTTGTCTCAGGAATATTCTTGTTCTTTCTTAATTGTCATGGAGTTGGTTACAGGTTTCAGCCACTCAGAGGGGACTAGCTCCATTTTGTATATGTCTCACCATTTTCCTTTATATCTGTATTCTCTCTACATGACACCTGTTATGAATAAAATACATCTGAATAAAACCAAAGCACTAAAACAAACAACATAGAAACTAAACTGTTAATTTTGCCTGTTTGATTATGGTGTAATATTTTGTCTTGTAAATTAAAAAAAATAAAAGTATTTTGTAAGAAAGTTCATTTTGATACTATTTTCTCTAGTGGCTATTTAAAAGCCTTTCAACTCTAAAAAGCATATTTTAACAATTATTTTTGAAACATCTTGAGAATATTCTTTGAAGGTTAGAAAAGACATTAAGCTTTCAAGAGTCAGTATAGATCGATGCAAGGTCACTACTAATTTGCTCAGAGTGGCAAACATTTAAAAGAGCTATAGATGATTATAAACCAAGATCTTTATATAAAATATTTAACAAAAAGAAATAAGAATAGTAATTTTGGATTCTATCCTAAAATATAACACAAGGATAAAATCTTACTTATTTTTATGTTTGTATTCTTTGCATGGTGACTTGCATATAATGTTTCTTTTTATTTGAATAGATTTTTCTTGTCATTCTATTTTTTCTAAATAAAAAGGATAGACATATTAATTTATCTTGATGATTCAGAAATAAACTTGACACTTTCTGGTGCCATAGTACTGTCAGTAATATTAGGAATTCATGTTAATACTTACTCTACAACAAGAAATTAAAAACCCAGAAAGCAGTGTAAAAAATTCTTTGAAGTTTATAATCATTATATTGTTATCCTAAAACTTATCACAGAAATAAAAATGAGCATTTCTTATTAGTCATTAAGGTAACTCTAGTTTTGGGTTAAACTCTATGAATGATTCCTCTAATTCAGGGTGATAGTACTGTCGAAGGCATGTATTGTTGATAGAAGGAGAACAAAGAAGGCAATGACACCTGTGAGAATTATCTTGAGGCCTCAATTGCATATGCAAGACTATTTTTTCACCTGGGTTACTGGGTATAGAAACATTCATTTCATTATCTACTCTTTTTGTATGGTTGAAATATTTCATAATTTAATAAAAACATTTTAATTGACCCTCTACTCCATCAAATATAAAACTTATGTAGGCTTGGAACTAAGGTTATGAAATGACTAAAGAAGCAACTTCACCAGTTATAACTGGAGACAGTAAAAACCTACATATTTTTCTTACTCTCTTAATAAACCACTTGAAAAAATTATATAACCTCTCTAGCTGTATTTTTTAAGTAAATTTTAATGTTCCTTTTCTATAAGGACAGTCATTTGCATTTTAAATAAAAGAAAACTTAATCCTTGCTCCGTTTTTCCAGGTTTATATTTATTTTTTAGTAAAGAAGAATGATCTGCACTAAATGAAAAAGATAATGGCTGTCATTTATTAAGGTCTTATTATGAATTGAGCCTAATTCTTATTAATTATTAATCCTTATAATAACCCTATGAGTTATATATTATTAACCTAGCTTTATAAAAGGAAGAACAGTTAAGCAGAGAATTTTTTTTTCAATTTATACAAGTAATCAATGACAGACCCACCATTCAAGTGAAGGTCTGTTAGGTTTCAAAATTTCTGTTCTTTCCTCAAATATCAAGTGTCGCACCACTGGTAAAATACCAATAAGACAAAAATTCATGTAATCAAAACCTTTTCTCTGTGGGTTACCACTGGGCACTGGGGCCATTGATCTGCCCCACGATAGTTCATAAACATGGGCATTTTGGAGTGGGCAACAAAAATAATAAAAATCTGTAACCAAATGAGAAGTTAGTTATAATTAAATGGTGAAAAGAGGCTGCAGCTTTATGAATCTAGCATTGTTATGCTAAAATGTTTAGGTCCATTTTCATGACTAAAAATATATATTAAAAAATTAAGTTTCAACTGCAATTAACTATGGCTCAGAGCATAAAGCAGTGAAGGATTTCTCAGCTCTTTTTTTGTAAATATTGAATAAATGTTGAATTCTCTGGGGAAATAACTTGAATGTCCATTGATTTTACTAGTGTAGTAATTAAATATATTCCCTAAGGAAATATTTTACTCTATTAGGAAGCTGCTTTTTGTCTGTGCATCTTGGTCTAGGTAAACTGTTTCCTGGTTGTTAGTCCTGCAAGAGTGCACTGTCCCTGCTATTATTACCTACATCTTTATTTTCTCCAAACATATTTCTGTTTAAAATTTTATATTTAGAAAAGTCAGGGGAAACACAAAATATAAAGTTTAATTAGGACTTATATAAGGATTTAACAAAGAGTTCCCTACTGATATTAATGACAATAACTTAAAAAAAAAAAGTGTTAATTGCTTTCTCAAAACAAGAGTATACGTCTAGATTATACTTCCTTTTCTTTCCTGTTTCCTAGCTTTAAAAGTTTTAAATTGCCTCTATAAGTACTACTGGGGAAAGGGGTATATTGCTAAAAGGATACATTCCTACCTCCACTGATTTTTATATCCTATCATCAAACATCCATAAGTTTTCCCATTTTCCTGGAGCATGGGTCTTCTGTTTGACAATAAAGTTCATTTAATTTAACATTTGTGATTTATTGGGTTCTAAGTTTATGTTGAGGACATTTATATAATACCATACTTGTCTAAATTATTTGTGTTATCTATAGTAGAAAGCCTTCAATACAGAAATGATTATTGAATGCCTACCATGTGTGACAGGCAATGCAAAAAGCTCCTGACTATAGGAATCTTACAAAATGAATAAAGATATGTCTGGGGAATATGAAATTACAAAAAAATTAAATAAGTGTAATAATGAGAAAAGTACATGACAAATCACATAGGAGGAATTCTTTACTCTTTTTTTGGAGTGAGACATGGCCTTTTGCAGGAAGTTATCTAAAAGAACATTTAATCAGAAGAGAAAGAAAGTACCTAATTTGGGAAGGCTATGAAGAGGTTGACGGCAGGGTAAAGATGAGAAATATGACAGAATGTTCCACGAGGGAAGAAACATGTTCAAAAGCAAATAGGACTTCCAGATTTCATTCAAGAATATAGAGAGCTAGAAAAAAAAACATCATTTCTACTATTACAACAATAACAAAATTTGGACAAACTAAAAATTCATGACGTTTCCTATATCCATCAGGAAGCTGAGGTCATAAAGTAATCAGGTAGCACAAAATCTAAGGGGATGTATTTGCAGGGAAAGGTAGGACTCAAACACTTGTTTATCTAGAGCAGATGCTTGTGAAGAACTAGTAGGAGAATTAAACTAGAATACAGTAAGTCTTCAATTAATGTTGATCATTTTACTTAAAGTCACAAAACTTATGTATAACAAAACCAATTTTACATTAGGCTAACTGAAGCAAACAAGAGTTAATTTCCTAAGGCACCTCATCAATGTTTTAACAGTGTTATTCGAGGAAACTGCTATAGCTAAATTTATAAAGGCTAAGTGCTAAGGACAATGTACAGTGCTGGAATCACAGATATAAGGGTAGTTGACACATTTTTGCAGATTTTTTTCTCTGTCATCCCATGAGATGCTCACAAAAAAGACTGAGAGTGCTGAGAAAGCTTCTGAATAGTACATCTAGATGAGGCGGCAGAGCAGCTGCTGCGTGAGGAACATGAAAATCTTCCTGGATCTTCTCTATCTCCCCTATGAAAAAATGCCTTATTCTCTGGGAGGAAGGGCATCAAAAATAGACATTCTTGAGCACTAGTGAAAATTCAGTGTAGCTAGAAGAAAGGAAGAGACAAAAGAAGCAATTCCTCTATCCTTGGAAGTGGAACAGAAATACATACTGAACCCAGAACTAAACGCTGAGGGAGCATTAAAAGCAATGAGAAGGTGACATGTTTATACATAGGTACATTTTGTCTACCTAAGGTTGAGGCTTAATTAGAATATAAGAGAACACCCTCTTTGCACTCTGTTAATTCATTATATACAGTAGTCCCTCCTTATGGGGAATATGTTTCAAGACTCCTAGTGGATGCCTGAAACCTTAAATAATACCTAACCAAATATATATATACACATATATACCTATGATAGTGTTTAATTTATAAATTGGGCACAGTAAGAAATTAACAATAATAAAAACAAAACAATTATAATAATATACTGTAATAAACTTTACGTGATTGTGCCATTATTAAGCAAAATAAGGGTCACTTGCACGCAGGCACTGTGATACCACAATGGTCGATCTGATAACTGAGAATTCTATTAAAAACCTAATAGGCAGTGATGCGTACAGTGTGGACACACTGGAAAAATGGGTGATTCATGCAGAGGGTAGAAGGGAGTGAGATTTCATCTTGCTACTCAGAATAACACCTAATTTAAAACTCATGAATTGTTTATTCCTAGAAGTTTCTATTTACTATTTTCAGACAATAGTTCATTATTGGTAACTGAAACTATGAACAATGACACCACAGAGTGGGGAGGACTACTATAAACAATATTGTAATAGAATGAATATCTCAATAGATGAAGAGAAGGCATTTAAAATTCAATGTCCTTTTTTATAAAAATTTTCAGTAAAACAAGGGATGGAAGAAAATCTTAATCTGATAAAATGCACACATGAAAAATCTACAGGTGATAAATTTAATTTTTAGTGGTGAAATCTTTCCCCTTGAGAATAAGTCCGCCCTTACAACTCCTATTCAACATTGTGTTAGAAGTCTTAGTGCAACAATGCAAGACAAAAAAACAAAGGTAGTTAGATTGGAAAGAAAGAAAACTACCTCTATTCATAGATGACAGAATCTGTAGTCTATGTAGATAGACTATCTCAAAAAATCTACACAAAAAAGCTCCTAAAATAATTGAGTTTACAAAAGTCCTAGAATAAAAAGTCAATAACATACAAAAATCAATTTTATCTCTATTAAATATTAACTAACAATTTAAAAAAAGTATTTACAGTAGTATCACAAAATAAAATATTTAGGTATAAATGCAATAATGTTCAGAAACTGTATGCTGAAAAGTACAAAACATTGATAAAAGAAGTCAAAGATCTAAATAAATGTAGAGATGCACTACGTTTGTGACTCAAAATATTCAATAGTTTAAAATGACAATTTTCTGTCAATTCAACAGAATTCCAATCAAGTTTCCAGAAGGCTATATTTTTGGCAGAAAGTCAAAGAAACTAGAAAAGCTAAACAATACAAACAACTAAAAAAAAAAAAAAAAATTGAAGACTCACACCAAGATTCTAAAATGTACTATAATTCTGAATTAATTAAAACAAGTGGATAAAAACATATAGAACAAGAGAACAGAATAGAGACTCAAGAAATAGACCCACACAAATTCTGTCTACTTATTTTTGACAAAGATACAAAGTCAATTCAGTAGAGAAAGAATAGTCATTTCAACAAACACTGAAATATTTATACATTTTTAACTAGTAGCTGGAACATTTATACATATGCAAAAATATTATTAAGCCTTAACCTATATTTCACATTTATATTAAAAATTTGCTCAAATGAAACAAATATTAGAAGTAGAACTGTAAATATTCTAGAAGAAAACATAGAAAAATTATTTGTGATAATCAGTTTTTCCTTAACAGATGATAAAAAATATAATTTCTATAAAAATATTAAATTTTATTAAAATTAAGATATTTTAAGACTATATTTTATTTATTTTTTTATTTTTCAATTACAATTGGCATTCAATATTAGACATTTGTATAATTTATGAATTGATGCCAATTAGTCTAGTACCCACCTGGAACTATACATAGTTATTACATTATCATTGACTATATCACCTCTGCTGTACTTTACATCCCCATGACTATTTTGTAACTATCAATTTGTACTTCTTAATCCCTTTACCTTTTTTACCCACATGCCTAAAGACCCATTCCCATCTGTTAACCATCAGATTGTTCTCTGTATCTCTAAGTCTACTTTTATTTGTATTTTTTGTTTGTTTTGTTCTTTAGATTCCACATGTTAGTGAGATCATATGATATTTGTCTTTTTAAATTAGTGTTTTAGACTTCAGATAAATATCCAGAGTACATTCTTGGGTCATAAAAAAGCTCTATTTTTAATTTTATGAGGAAACTCTGTACTGTTTTCCATAGTGGTTGCACCAATTTACATTCCCACCAATAGTGTACAAAGGTTTTTTTCTCCACGTCCTCATCAACATTTGTTTTTAGCCATTTTGACATGTGCAAGGAGACATCTCATTGTGGTTCTAATTTGCATTTCTGATGATTAGTGATGTTGAATATCTTTTCCTATGTCTATTGAGCATCTGTATGTTCTGTTTGGACAAATGTCTATTCAGATCCTCTGCTCATTTTTAAATTTTTGTTTGTTTTGTGTGTGTTGAGTTGTATGAGTTCTTTATAAATTTTTTATATTAACCCCTTATCAGATGTATCACTGGCAAATATTTTCTCTCCTTCAGTAGGTTGTCTTTTTTTGTTGATGGTTTCTTTCACTATGCAAACATTCTTTAGTTTGATGTAGTCCAATTTATTTTTGTTTCTCCTACCCAATGAGATTTACTAGAAAAAAAATTGCTATGAACAATGTCAAAAAGTTTACTTCCTATATTTTCTTCTAGAAATTTTATGGTTTCAGGTCTTACATATACAAGAGTTTACTCTTGTATAAAGAGTAAGAAGATGTACATTCTGGCCTCCTTTGTCATAGATTAAGAGACTGTATAGGCATGAGTTTATTTCTGGGCTCTTTATTCTATTCCATTTATCTATGTGTCTGTTTTCATGCCAGTACCATGCTGTTTTGATTACTATGGTCTTATAGTATAGTTTTATATCAGGTAGCATGATAACTTTATTCTTTGTCCTCAAGATTGCTGTGACTATTCAGAGTCTTTTATTGTTTTATATAAAATTTTCAGATTCTTTGTTCTAATTCTCTGGAAAAAAAAAATGCCATTGGTATTTTTATAGGGATTGCATTAAACCTAGACTGCTTTGTGTTATATGTACATTTTCACTATGTTAAATTTTCCTATCCATGAGCATGATATATGTTTCCATTTATTTGTATCTTTTTTTTTTTTTTTTAATTTCTAAGAAAGATAATATTAAAGCAATAAAAAGATAAGCCAATGACTGGGAGAGCACATTTGCGAGTCATATTTTTGACAAAGTGCATGTTTCCAGAATAAAGAACTCTGAAAGCTGAACAATAACAACCACGCAAACCAAATGAAAAACTAGGCAAAAGATCTAAATAGGTCCTTCACCAAACAAGATATATGGATGATAAATAGCATAGGAAAAGGTGTTCAAAAACTTTAGTCACTAGAAAATGTAAATCAAAACCATATTAATATATGATTAGTCACATAATCAATGGTTAAAATAAAAACATTAAAATGACCAAGGTCTGGCAAGAATATGGAACGACAGGCACTCTCACACATTGCTGGTGTACATACAAAATATACAGCCACTATAGATAACAGTTGGGTTATTTACATAAAGTTAAATAGATACCATATTGCCACGCAGTCCTATTCCTAGCTATTTATCCAAGAGAAGTAAAAATTATATTCACATAAAAACCTGCATGTGAATGTTTATAACAGCTTTATTCATAATCATCAAAAACTGGAAATAACCCAGATGTCATCGAACAGATGAATGAATAAACTGTGGTACAGCCACCAAATACTCAGTGATAAAATGGAACACATAATTCATTCATGCAACAATATGGATGAATCATAAATGCATATTGAAAGCTTTGGCCAGTTTCAAAGAATCTATACTGTATGATTCCATTTATATAATATTCTAGAAAAGATAATTACAGGATTGAAAATAGACCAATGCTCTCTAGCTTTGAGGATGAAGGTGAAATAGACTAAAAAGTGGAAAATTTAGGGCAATTTTAGGAGAGATGAAACTGTTTCGATTCATAATAGTGTTGGAGAAACACAATTCTATGCATTTGCCAAAATTCATAGAACTGCAAATCATAAAGAGTATGTTTTACTGTATATAAAAAAAAAATAAAAACATGATGTGGAAATGTAAATGAAATACAAACTAAAACAGATGAACCTATTACTTAATAATACTAAAGTAAGTAGGGAAGGAAAAAAAAACTAGCCTATCTTTAGGAAACAGTAATTTGATTTAAAATTAAAGACAAAAATTGTTCACAAACATTGTACCCTCAGGGTATAGGTTAGCAATTCTGGAACTACTTTTTGAGTATAATAGGTTTCAAGGTATATATTTCCTATCTCTGTCTAATCAGAAGGACTACACACAATGATATTATTGTAACAATGAGCACACCTAGCACTCATAATTTGGTTTCTAAATGCCATTCTGAATAAAGTAGTCAGGCCACCTTGGAGAAGTGGACAATTCTGGGACAGAAAATACAAGATGAATCTATAGAATCTTGTGGCTATTAAGAAGGGAATAATTCAAAAAGATGAGGCTGCAGAAAAGTCAGTAGCCAATCTATAAGAGTTCCTAATGGTTAAAGCTCAACAACTGTCAACAATTAAGCAACATCATGAAATGACAGTACTGATTATTTTATTCTTAGAATAAAATAAACATCCATGAATTAATAGTGATATAAATAAATAAATGACAGAGAAGAGAAAGAACCTTCTTACAGAAAACAATTAATGGAGGATTAAGGGAAATGGCAAATTATCAAAATAACTTAATATTTTTCTTTAGACAAGTTCCACCAATAGGTGTTAAAGTTAGTTGGCAGAAGTTTGAGTAATAGTATATTAGCATAGTCTCAAAACATCTCTCTCAGACATTTATTGATTACAAATGAAAAACAATAAGTTTACCATGGAAAAAGCCTTAACCTAGAGAGATTACACCTAGAGAGAAATATAGTTGTGTTTAAGAATCCTGGCCCTATAGCTAAACAAGGCTTTGAGACACATTCCTCCACATACTTCATTTTTTATCTTTAGTGAGTTTCTCTCTCCAATACATTTCTTTTTTCACATCTATAAAGTGAGGATAATTAGTATAACTATCACTTAGTTGTGTGAGGTTTAAACATATGTAAAGGTTTAAATCGGTAAACAGAGTATACTTGAAGTAAATGATATTTATTCATACTACAGTTTTTATTGTTGACTATTTTATTGACCACTCTTTCTCCTTTCAGAAGGGGCCAATAAGCTTGTTAAGTGCCTGCTCATTCTCTAATAGTTTGATGAAAAGGAGAGAAAGAGAATAGTATGTGTGCCCCCATGTGATTTTTATCTCAATTCCAGACTGCATGGGAAATAATGAATTACATTAATAACAGTGATGTTAGTGATACCAGTACTATACATATCAACATTATGATTATATAGCATGGTAAGTTTTTCTAAGAGACTATTTTTCATAATATATATAATGACACATTCTAGTAAAAATTCAAACATAGAAAGTAAAATATGATTGTCTGTAAAACTCCAGATGTGGTTTAAGGATGGGATGAAGCACAGATAATATTTGTTACACACATTACTTGTTAATAAAATGTATAGACATTTCTTTGTCAAAATAATTCTTTTGTTATCAGATATATGTTTCCTTGAGTAAGAGAAGGTTATAGTAGTAGATGAAGATTTGGGGGAAATTATGAAGTTTTGAATATTAATTTTGGGTTACCTGGGAATATTAGAATGCAAAGGTCTAAGCAGTAGTTGAATAAGAAAGTCTAAAGAGCAGGGTAATAAATTAGGTCAGTGGTCTAGATTTAGAATGACACAGAATAAATGTCAGAGATGACACATAATAGAAGGTAAACCTAAAATAATTGGTATTAATTACTCCCAGAGTAGCATGTACAATTATTAAAGAAAAGCGCTATAATAAAATCTGCATTTGCTGCTAATCATACATAATGATTTTTATAGAATCAATGTTGTATTAGGGTAGTTTTAAAGAAATTTCAATTTTTTAAAAAAAATTCCAATTATTTAGTAAATATTTAATCAGGAATAATAAATTCATAGGATGTAAAGGCAATTTATACCCATATTAATAATTTTTTTCAAAAAAAATTGTAAATGGAAATTTAACAAAACTTGTCATTTAACATTAATTTAAATTAAATGGTTCGAAACTCTGACCAACCTAGAAATACCTAGATTTTCCCAGTAAAGAATATTTCATTACTTTAATTAGTGGTTCTAAAAGTCCATTTTTCACTTTCCACAAGTGCCTAATAATGAATGTATATTATGTAAATTGTCATTTGTATTAATAGAGATATTTATATGTTAGGAATTGTATTACTTATACCAAGAAAACATTTTTTCTAGGATTTTCATCAAGTTTTATTTATCTAGCTCAAAAAACATTTTTTGATCAACTGATGTTCTTTAGGATTCTGCTTTTTGAGAAGCCTACAGCATTTGATTTATATTTTAGATTTGTAAAGCAAACATTTCTTCATTTTTTGTCCAGACTTCACCTGCTCACTTGGTATTATCAAGGCAGATGGACCCTGAGAAGGCTTTGTATAAAAAACAACCAATCAAGAGAATAAGACTCTAGGAGATCAGAGATCTGAAGGCTAAATCGTTTTAGATAAGACTATTACTACCTGATCTTAACAGGTAACTCTGAATTGAGTCCTGCAACATTTGGCTATAGTTAAGACATTTCTGATTATTTCTGATATCAGAAGTTAGATTTTCTACTGCCTTGGGTTATATGAAACTTCATCAGAAAGTAAACATCTTATGTGTTTTCAAAAACACATAAGATTCTAGGATTTTTACTGAAGCTTAAGGAAATGAAGCTCTAGATAAATACGTAGTTTTTCCCTCTGGTGTCTAAAGGAAATAGCATTTTGTAAACATTTTTTTTTTAATACTATATTGTGTTAATATTACCCACAGTTATTTATAATTGGAGTCTTTGAACAAAATTATTTAAAATTACTGATTGAAATGAGGATAAGATTTATTGCTAATTTATAGCCTATGCCCTGAGCAGAATTGCTTTTGGAAATCTAGTCAAAAAAGTTCCATGATTTGAGAGGTTGTTTTTAATCCACAAATTATGTAACTGGTATAAATTAAAAACTGGTGACTACCCCAATAATTTCCATGACATTTTACGTGTTTTCTTGATTAGAGTTTCTTGATGTTCTTTATTTATATTCATCTTATAAATAAAAAGTGTCAGAACCAGAACTGTAAACTAAATGTCTGCAGGGCACTGAGAGATCAAGGTTTCCAGAGCCTTGATGTTATCATGTTTGCAGGCAACAGGAGCTGCCATAGACTCTGCCCCCTGAACCACGTTTTGTAAGTCTCACACTGATATTTCTGAAAGGATAATCTGATCGTATCATTTTCTATTTAAAATCTTCCAATTCTCCTGATAGCCTTCAGGATAAAGTCTAAACTCTTAACATGATCTACCTATAAGACGTTTCGAAACTTGGCTTCTGCTCACCCCTTCTCTCATCTTTCTCCTGCCTTCCATTCTAGCCTACAGATGTACTTAAATAATTTCAGGTCACTAAACAATACTATGTTTTTCTCTTTCTGCAGGTTAAGTCTTTGAACTTGCTGTTTGCTTTGTTTGTATTCCTCCACTTCAATTACCTAGGCATGTTCTATTTCTATATTATAGCATTCATCATCCAACATTAAAAGTGTTGGTTTACAAATATTTTTGCCACCTGAGAAAAGAACACTTTTTTCTTCACTATTGTGTTAGCACTATGCTTAGTAAAGCCATACATTTAGAAAGTTCTTGACAAATACTTGCTGAACGAATTAGTATGTGAATAAATTAATGAAGTGATTGCCTTCTCTGTATAGTCCCCAGACCTGCTCAGCCTTCTCAGAATACCATTGACTACATCTCTATCCTTCTATCCCAAAACTCATGCTGGCTGCATCTTAAACTAGGTAAATTAATCTCTAGGATAAATCATCACACCTAGATCACATCAAATAGTAGAGGTAGACCAAAAATTCTTCCCCAAGCTATCACAACAAAACAGTTTTCTTCATGTCACTATAAAAATCTCTATACCTTGAAAGCTAATATTGATATCAGCTCAACTTTTGACCTTTTGGAAGTCTGAGGGCATACTGTAGTACACAATTTGCTTTTACTTAGCTCATCATCACTTAAAAAACCATTGCTTATTTTGATAGAGAAAAAAAGTGAGTTTTCTTTCATTAGAAAGTTATTTTTAGATGAATTCTTTGGAAAACAAACTAAGATGGAGAGTTGCATGCAGGAAGTATATTGGGCAGTGCTCTAGAGAACCCAACCCCGGAAGAGTAAGAGAAGCAGAGGGAGAGGTTGAACTATAATGCAGTTTCAATAGACATCTCAGCTGATCTCCACAGAGAGCTCTGGAGCTGGGATAACCCTTCCTAATGGTCTCAGATTGAGGAAAAAAGTCTATATCGCTGTTCTCTTTCATCAACCAGTCATACTTTTAGACTTCCCCTGAGTAACAAGGTAACTTTGAGAAAGGCAGCACTCTTCTGCTAAGGGCAATTCTCTAATGGAAATGAATAGTGTGTCATTAGCAGCTAAAACTCTCAAGCACCATGCTGAAAAATTTTCCAAATGGAGCACACATATATTACATTAAGAAAGTTTATCTGATTGGCATAGGCAGATTCTAGAAGATACTAAGGTGGCTGCTTACTTCCCTTCTTCAGAGATGAGGCAATTATTCTTCCAGGTGCCAGAAGCCATGGCAATTCAGGCATAAACATTTTACTTAGTGCAGGTCATTGTTTTATTCATGTTTCTAGTATAGTGTTAGCACCATCTTGGGGGCCCTTGTCCAGGTGCTACTCCTGTGTCATGAAAGAGTGCTGCTCTAGTTTTCTATTGTTGTGATAGCAAATCTCTAAAACCTAAGTGGCTGAAAAAACTACACATAATCTTATAATTATGGAGGACAGAAATCTGAAATGGTTGTTACTGGGCTGAAAATCAAGGTGTCACCAGAGCAGAGTTACAACTGGAGTCTCTAGGGTAAGAGAATTTTTTGTTTTTGGCTTTCCAGCTGTTAAAGGCTGCCCAAGTCCTTTGGCTTTTGGCCTCCTTTCATCTTTAAAGAGAGCAGGTTGAGTCCTACCTACACGTCACTCTGATTCCAGAGTCACATCTTTTCTGACTCACATTTTAACTTCCTCTTCCAATGTTAAGAACCCTATAATTATACTGGAACAATATAGATGGTAAAGAATAACCTCCCTATTTTTAGTTTATTAGCAACTTTAATTCTATTTTTTTGCCTTTGCCATGTAAGAAAAAAAAAAAAAATTACTAGTTCCAGACATTAAGAAGTGAACATCCATGGTATGGGTGGAGACATTATTCTGCCCACCACAACTGCTAGCATATATTAAAACAAACAAAACCTCTTCCTTTGATCCTTCTTAATCCATCCCCCACAGGTACCATATACAGTTAACCCTTTAACAATGTAGAACCTGTGTAGCAGGAAGGGGAGAATTAGAGGAGTGGGAGGGTGGAGGGGATAAGGGAGGAGACATCCCACACAGTCAAAAGTCTGTGTATAATTACAGTTGGCTCTCTGCCTCAGCATGTCTCCAATCACGGAGTTGACCCTCTAACAAAATGGGTTTGAGCTACATAGATCAGTTGAAAAAAAAATTGCACATTTCAAACCCACGTATTTCAGGGGTCAACTGTAACTTCTGGCTACTTCCTATAGCTTTTTTGGTGTGTATTCCTTTTCTTCTCTTTCATGACTAATGCCCAGCACTACACCAGTTGCGTTATAATGTGATAATGCGAGTTATCGGTATAGTGACTCAGAGTGGAAATGGGAATAGATGCAAAGAGTATCTGCCTCAACTTCATGTAAGGATGGAGCACTAGCCTTTTAAGAGAGCAGTGGGCCACCTCCAAAGGCCACACTGCATTTAAGGGATCTGAAAATTCAACATTTTTAGGTGCATAGATCGTTTTCTTCTCAGGGTCCCCATAACTTTCCAATTAGGGGCTTAACCTTAGGATGAACACACTTACAGAGATGAGAATTTGAACTTTTCTGAAGCTCCACTATTCTTGTAATTAAATTACATAGCTGTTTTTGCCCCTCAGAGATGAAAATAACTTTATGCTGCTTAGAAGGTCATCTGGCTTTCACACTTCACCTAAAGTGGTGATTAATCATCTCCAGCCTTTATATTATTTCCTGAATATGTCAGTAGTACCCAACAAACTGACTAATTTCAGAGTTCTCATAATACTAATCTCCTTGAATTCTCAGATGTCTCAGATATTGCAACAGCCGGTGAATTTCCTTCCACTATTATTCTATCCCAGTTTAACACTAGTGAAAAATTTAAAATTTCACTGAGACAGCATGCCAGGTGTTACCTACCTTCAGTGACATAGTCTTCATTGTCAGCCAGGCAGGATGTAATGGAATTTTAAATCCCATTTTAGTATGTGATTTCTAGGATCATTTCTAATACAAATTGTTGATCTAAGTTTCCCTAGTGAAGTAGCCTCTGAGAGAGGTTCAGGTGCAGGGGATTTTGGGGGGAGTATTTCTGGTTGCAAAAACTCAGAAGGAGTGAGGGAAACAGGACTAGACAAAAGGAGAAATTGAAAGTACCTTTGCATCACAGGCCACCGACAATTCCATGGACAGCTCTGGAGTTAGGATGACTTCTAATAATCCCAATTTGAGCACAGGGGCTGAGTTTTTATACCCTGTATTGACCAGTCAATGGATATAAGCTTCCCATAGGAACAAGGAATACCCTTGGGCAAATCATTGCTCTCCAGCCTGGAGAAGAACTCAGCTGTGAGCTGTCAGCAGCCAACATTCCTTCCAGCTGGGGGAATGAATGCCCAAGTCTGAAGAGAGACTCTGGATGGCTCACCACAGCCTCCACTACCATTATTTTTTTCTTTCTCCTTCATGGATGTCTTTAGCTTTATTATTCACCAATACCTAGTCCCAAGATTGCTTTTTCAAAAACACTTCTGAGTTTCTGTTTGATGTGGTATTACCTATTAAATATAATGAATAGGGATATGCTAACATCTAGGCAATATCTAAGAAATGATGACATACTGTGGATTAGACAATAATAATGACTACTCTTCGCCAGATGCAGTCATCTATTGAATGTCTACTATATGTCAGGTAACATTCTAGGCATTCAGATTATATCAATGAACCCAACAGATACCGATCCTTGCCTGCTTGTGGTATTACCATGGAACAAATAGCTAATAAACATTTGACATATTACAAAAAAGTAAATTAAGTAATCCACTTGAAGGTGATAAATGCAATGAATGAAAATCAAAGATAAGAGTGAGTGGAGATAAGGCAGATTGTATTTATAAATAGGTGGAAATGGTAGGACTCAATGAAAGATAACATTTAAGAAAATACTTAAAGAAAGTATTAGAATTAGTCACGAACTTTCTTAACTTGAGAAAGAGAATATTTGGCAGAAAAAAATGGCTTTCACAAAGGCCCTGTGTTAGGAATATGCTCTTTAGGTTAAAGGAAGAACAAGAAGGCAGTGTGGCTGAAAATAGAATAAAAAATGGGGAGCATAAAAAATATGTATCAAAATATGAATAAAGAATGGCAATAGCTACATGTCTATTAACAAGTACTTCAAATGAAAAATAATCCAATCAATAGAGCAGGTGGATGAATGGATAAGAAAACAAGACCCTTATATATGCTATCTACAAGAGACTCACTTCAGATTAAAAGAAATACACCAACACAAAGTGAGGCGATGGGAAAAGATATTGCAGGATGGACCTAGAGAGTATTGAGCTGATTGGAGCAAGTCAGATAGAGAAAGACAAATGCTATATGATTTCATGTACATGTGGAATCTAAAGAACAAAATAACAAGAAAAATGGAAACAAACTCATAGATACAGACAATATTTTGAGGGTTTCTGTATGGTAGGGGGATTGCGGGGATTGATGAAAAAGGGCAAAGAGATTAAGAAGTTCAAATGGATAGTTGCAAAATAGTCATGGAGATATAAAGTATAACATAAGGAATATAGTCAATAATATAATAGATATGTAAGAGGGCAGAAGGGAACAAGATTTATTGGGGTGATCATTTGAATTGTATAGATCTCTAATCACTATGCTGTACAACTGAAACTAATGTATTATCGAATACCAATTATAATTGAAAAAGCTTATTGAATTGTACACTGTAAATATGAACAACTAATTATCTATTGTATTTCAATAAAAAATGAGGAGAGTAGAAGATGAGCTCAAAAAAGTAATGGGTACCATATCATGTTAGGTCTATAGGTCATTGTGAGATCTTGTCTTTGACTTTGAATGAAATTAGGTGCTACTGCAGGGTTTTCAGTAGGTCATAAAACAATCAAATTGCTAAAATGTAAAACCCTTTCTTATAGAGAACATCCTGAGGAGGGCAACAACTGAAAACAATGAGACCTATTAAGAGACTAAATTAGACAGTTATTCAAGTACATATTTAATAGAACAGTGGTGACAGCAGATGTGGTCAGATTCCAGAGCCACAGAACTTCCTGAATGATTGGATATGAAATGTGAGAAAATTAGAAGGTTTGAAGTCTGGGTAACTGGAAGGATGAAGCTTCCATCAACTTAGGTAGAGAAAAGGCTGCAAGTAGATGAACCAGGACTTGGGGAGAAGATCACATATAACATACTGAATATGTTGGATGAAAAAACATACAACCTGAGAGTAGTTGGCTAGGTATACCTCTGTAGTTTGTGAAAGTGATCTGGACTATAGTTATTAATCTGAGTCCTCAATATATAAATAGTATTTAATACCAAGAGACTGAATAAGATCACCAAAGGAGTGAATGGAAATTTAGAAGAGGACTAAATGTAGAACTCAAACCTAGGCAATATCTATACTAAGAAATGAGCCAGGAATGAGGAACCATTAAAGAAAACAGAGTAGTCACAAGTTAGATTTTTTTTTTAAATAAAAAGTAAATACAAGATGAAGTGATTAGCTATGATAATGCTGATAAATTGAAGACAGAATTGACACCTTATAATTCTGAAACAGACAACTTATATTGTCTTGAATCATCAAAACAACACTACTTTTTAAAACTATTATATTCATTTTACAGATTTAAAACAATCTCAAATTACTTAAGTCATTACTCAAATGAGTAGTAGGTTATAGAGCTGGATTCTACAGAATACAAAGTCCATGTTCATCTCACTCAAGTATAGTGTTATAGTGTTATTGAAAACAAAATAATCTTTCCACATGGCACCATTAAGAGTCCAAGATAGAGGATAATGTCCGATCATGCCAGTTTGTTTTTATGTATGATTTTTAGGATTACCATTCTCAAGTTTTTCCATTCTTCAGATTTACATATTCATAAATTGTTTTTCTGGTGTCATTTTGTCTACTGACCAGATATCTTCACTAGTGTATCCATCATGTGATTTAATGACAACATACACAAATATGACCTCTTCTATGTCTTCAAATATAATTTATTTCTATATTTTAAATATATATATATTTATAATAAATACCATATTACTCATGTATTATTTCTCCTCAGGACTATTACATTGGCTTCCTAGTAAGTCCCTTGACTTTCTTCCCAAAAATTGTCTTCTGGATTATAGGCAAGATTATCATTCAAACACAAGTTATTATGTTATTTTCTTACCCAAAGACCTTTAATTACTTCATGTTGTTGAAAATAGTTCAGATTACTTAGCACTTTATCCTTTACTATCTGTCCTCAAGATTTTTCACTTCTATCTACCTCTGTTCCATTTACTCTATTTTACTGATACTCATGTTCACCTACAGAAAAGACTCCTTTACTACTCTCCTAACAAATATTCACAGAAACACACACATCCTGTGCACTTAAGTCACACCTTAGAAATTACCTACTCCATAAAATCTTCTTTTACTTTCCATGAAGAAAGGGATGTTCTATTTCTTCCGTGGGCTTAGCTATGTAATAGCATTAATCACATTTCATGTAATGAGTTGTTCTACGACTGGTTCTTTTTTATGAACAGAGACTATATCATATTTATTTTGCATCTGTGCTCCTGACTTCCTGACAATCTCAAAGTGCACAGTGCAGTGCTACTGGGTGACTACTAATTATTTGTTCATTGATTTTGTTATGTAGCTAGTTAGACATGAATGACAGAGGAACAAAGGAATGGAGGCCCAGCCCAGAGACTGTCCAAAGAACACCCTATTGGTACTTAAAGAATCCCTCCTGCATCCTGGGAGACAAATAACACTAGGGCCATAACCTATAGCTGGTTTAATCCAGTCGCAGACACTTGCACAGAAGATACTACCCTAACCCTAACCTGCCCACAACCTCAGCTTCAGTATACCATCATTATAATACCATGTTTATTCCTGGAAGTTCATAAATCTAATAGACTGAATTCTGGGTAAGCACGTGCACACTAGGCAAAGTGTTACATAGCAGCCAAGTGTCAATCAAAATGACCTCGCATGCCAATCAGCTAGGAACACCTTTGTAACCACCCATCACGGCCCCAATATAATACAGCCCCTCCCACTTCTGCATTGTTATAACCTTCTTTTCCTCCCCTGTACCTCGCTCCCCACAGGGTGCATATTCTCTTTTCCACATGTTAGCCAGATAAGGCATGACTCGTTTTCTACTTCAAACTGTGCCTTTAATAAATCTTTTTTCTATATTAATTAATTATTTCTTTATGTGACATTGGTTAACAAAATCCAATAAGTTTCTGTATATTTTAACAGTAAGGTATATATATGTTTACACTGTGTGTTCATCTCCTATAGTTAGATTTCTTTCTGTCACACATATTTGACCCCCTTTACACCATCTACTTCCTTCCTTCCCCCTAACCTCTGGTAACCACTAGTCTATTGACCATGACCATGAGTCTCTGTTTGTTTGTCTTGTACGTTTGTTGCTTTTAGGTTTATATCCTACATATAAGTGATATCATATGATTTTCAACTTTTTCTGTCTTGCTCATTCGCTTAGCATGATAAATCTTTTTCTAAATCTCACTGATCTGTGATTCTTTGCTGCATGCTAATTGTACTTCTGCATTATTGCCCCACCCATGCTGCTGGGGTGACACTGGAGTTCAAATCGCCCCCAAACAATAACAATTTAATGAGGATATATACAGCCTTTGCTCTCAAAGAGCTTTAAAATTTAGTAAGATAGTGTATTTCTTCTTAATAATTTCTTTCAAAATAAATCCTAACATTTTCTTTTAAGATGTACCTTATTTACACTTTAATTACAATATCCATCTAACTGATTTTGTTGTTCTAATAGTAGTGATGCCTTCAGAGAAGATATTTTTGTGTCCATCACTTCCAAATAAAATATTCTATTTCACATGGGCGCTGTTCAAATTTTACTTCTTTAACCTCTCAACGACGTATATAAAACCATCAATTTTCATTTTGGGCTTAAATTTTATTTAAGGACTACTTCACTATTCTGTCACAAGTCACTCATTTTGTCTAGTTTTTCCCTATTTGATGATTAACTAAAACACAATTTTACATTTAAACTGTGTAGTAAATGTCTAAAACAGTTAGATGACAGAATGCCAAAGAATTTTTTCAAGTAAACCCTGTGCTATAAACCTAGCTTTTATGGCTTCTTTTAGAATTCATTTATTTAAAAATGTTCTGTTATTTAAACTCAGAAAAAGTTGAAGCAATTATTTATATTCAACATAAAACACTTAACTGAATGTCTAGTATATTCATATTTTATTTTAAAACTAAAATTTTTGTTTTCACAAATGAACCTCTACTAAATTATGAAGATTATTTTTACTTTTAACTGTTTGTTTATTTGCATTGTTATATTCAACGGTTAAATGTTCTTTGGTTGCAGGCAGCTCTCTTGTACATAATGGGAACTTATTGAAATGTTGATAATTAACTCAAAGAATCTACTGGAAGACTAAAAAGCTGTGACAAAAACAAAGATAAACTAAGAAATCTCCAGGTGTCTAGACATCATTAGCCGCTGGAGCTTTGCTTCAGATACCACTACTGAAATGAAGTAGCTCTAAACATCCTTCTACCATGCATTAGTTTATTCATGTGTCTTGATCTAGAAAAGTTACTAGGATCATCTTATTATAGGTTATGAGCCCAGTCCTTGGTTAAGGAAGAGTAGAAAATATTAACCATCTATAGAGACTATTTGCAACTGGAGAAAAATAAGACAGCAATTGGTACCGAAATTGGATGAATTAATCCTGGATAATCTAAAAAACAATATCTACAACAGAAGTTAACTTTAAGGAAAATGTTTTGAGTTAAATATATTTTTCTAATTAACTAAAATATAGATTGCCAACAATGTTGTTTTATCACAGTGAGTCAAAGTATAACATACATTGAAAAAGTATACTAATTTTTTTTTAACTTGATATGGTCTTTTAAATATTTAGTGGTGATAGATGGACTTTAACAAAATATTCTTTATATAAATGTTGTGTGCAGAGCATGAGCTGATGAAATGGAGTCATATCCATTTTCATGGCATCAACTACAGTTTATAACTCTAAGATTTCTAAATCTGCATCTTCAGACCAGCTTTCTTTCCTTGGGTGGGTCCAGATTTGTGTATCTAAATTCTTTCTGTCATCTCCACTTGATTAATTGAATGTTACACAGGACTGCACATTCAATATGTTGAAACTAAACTCTTCGATGTCTTTCCTATCGATTTCTCTTTCCCAAACTTGCTCTTCTCCAAAAGTTTTTATTGATTAAATGATTTCCCTCTTAATCTGAATTGGATTAGATATGCTGTTATAAAAATAATCTTCATATTTTAGTGAATTAGTATAATAAGTTTTATTAATAACTCTTCTCACCATGTACTGAAGATCAGGTATATCTCCTCAGAAGTTCTCCTTCACTAAAATTCTTATGTCTTCCAATATTTTTCAGGCTACTGTGCAAACTTCTTAGCATGCCCTAATAGGCTCTTCATGATTTGAACTCTAATTAAATCCCCACTCTCTACTCTCATTCTCATTATAGGTTTGGAATCTGCAGGAAAATAGGAATTTCTCCTTCTACATCTTCATATGCACTTGCTCTTTTGTATGGATCATACTTTAATAACTCTGATTCCTATTGATGCTTTAGGAATCAGCATCACTTCTTCCAAAGTGCCCTTCTAAATCTCGGTACTACATTTGATCCCCCATTTTATTTGCTCCCACAAAACCTGTGTCCATTTTCCTTATAGCATTTATTATACTAGATTTTAATTATAACTTTATTATCTATCTCTTTACAAGAAGAGAGTAAATATTTTACTGAAGATCATGTGTTTCTCATCTTTGCATTTCTAATCTTAATACTTAGTGGGGACCCAGTAAATATTTATTGTGTAATAATATTTTTTAAACCAAAGTGTTTTATATGTCTGTTGCCCATTTGTCTCTGCAAACTTTATTATATGCTCATGTATCCTGATTACATAGGTTTCTATAACCAACTTAAACTTCTCTCATATTTTCTAAGCTACAGTTTGAATGGGTAGAAATGGCCAAGTAGTTTTGTGATCACTCTCACTAAGAGTGGTTCTTATCCACACCCAAAAATATCCCCTAAAATTAAAAAAAAAAAAAAAAAACAATTTTAGATTCTTCATATAAGTGATATCACGTAATATTTAGAGATGATGGATATATTTATAACATGTACATTTACCTCCAGTCTCATCACTTGTATAAATTAAATATGTATAGCTTTTTGTATCTCAATCATACCTCAATGACGTGGTTAAAAAGAAAACAAAAAGAAAAAAGGAATGAGAGAAAATGAAAGCAACAAATATCCTAATTGTCTGATGCTTTATCCAATTTACTATTACCAAGTTTTATTTTGCTTTGTTTGATTTCTCCTTTTGATATATGCGAATAAAGGGAGAAAAGAGAACAGAAGGTTGGGTTGTAAAGGTTTCTGAATCTTTGTTACATTCTCATTTCTAATCACATTCCTTTACATAGACTTGATTAATTATAAATGACTTTCATTAATTTTTCCAGTTACTTTAGTATAGTTTTAATATACATAATTTAGTGCTAAAAATAACCACATAGGTAAAATTTAAGAATATTTAATTCACTATATTATCAAAAACAGGTTAAATAAGTGCATATCTGAAACAATTTGATAGTAAATTCAAACCTTTCATTTGACAACAAAGAATACTAAAACTTAAATGAGATTTATAATATGAGCTATTGTATTTTGGAAGTAAGGATAAACCCACAGGGCTGCTAAGCTATGCAAATCTAATTTAGACGGTGTAAAATAAAGCTCTTGGGACCATTATACAGGACTTCAGCTAGAATTCAGATCCCTGGGCCCCAGTTGAGACTCTATTGCATGTTTCATCCTACTGAAAGTTCTCAAATTTTAAAATCTAAACTCTGCTCTATTAAAAACTAATATCTCATAAACATGTACCATATCCAAGATAACCCTTCCTGCCTTAAGAATCAATAATGTGCAAAATAGTAGACCTTTCTGTATTAGCTTACTTTCTGGAATTTGCATTAAAAATAATATTAACTTTTTTATATTTCTAAATATAAAATTATATTGTTATATTACATATGCTTATTTAAATTTTATACACCCTTCTAAGAATGCTGAAATATTTCTCTCTATCATGCTGACAGCCTTAAAAACCTCTGCAATAGACAATGATATTTCTTATTTAAAACCTTTTGATGCTTTAAACTCTAGATCATTTGAAGTATGTGCCAGTTTTGTAGCTAGCATTTTATTTCATATTTCATGAAACATACAGTTAGCATATTTGAATATTAAATGGTAGGTAAACTTTACTATTATTTTGCAAAATCAGTAGCCTAAAATGTTTGCATTTTATATAGTCAACAAAGATTTCTGAAGGTGATCCAAGACATGAATCTAATGCAGAACTGATCTTGTTATAGGTGTGAGATTACCTTACTTTAAAACACAGATCCTTCCATTAAGTCACCAACAAAGCTTTCATTATAAATGTGGCCTTTAAATGTATCACACAACAGGACAATTAAAGATAGTCATAGTCTATTATCATTGCCATTGGTTCTGCTAATGAGTTCTGTGACTTGTTTCAGAATCAAAATGCTACTCCTGAGAAAGCTTATCAACCTAAATAACTGAGTCTTTATCACTTTGCCCTTAAATAGCTAATGTTCTGCTCCTTTGAGTTTGGGGAGCAGTGCTAAAAGAAACTCTTTATAAAAGAGCTATTAGTCTTGTGTAGTCTAGGATTTGACAGCTCATGAGGTTACACAGACCATTACATTACCAACATCATTTCCAATTGCTCTAGCAACTCTGGAGAAATATTTTAGCTGTTTTTATTCTTTCTTTCTTTCTTTCTTTCTTTCTATGAAATCTTTAATAGCTCCTAAAATCTTCCCATGGATACTGATTGCTGTAAACTTTTTACTTAAAGGTAACTTTTTGGGGTAGAGGTAAGTTTGGTAAATTTGCAAAATTGGACTTTTGGCAAACAGATTTTTGGGAAGCTGGCTTGCTTCCTCCTCCCCAGCTGCCCTGGGGCTGGCCTCCTGCTGTGACACCCCTCCCTCTTCCCCTGCTACTGGGAGCTGATTTGTACCTCTTCCCTTTTCTCTCTCATGTTATTAACCTGTATTTGATTATTGAATGAAAATGTCTGCTTTTGTTTAGAATTTTTCCTCCTAAATGCTTATTATTATTATTTTTTTACATTGTATGTAATACCTCATTCATATTTAGGTGGGAAAAAAACAGTACAAATAGCAAAAATAAAAATTAATTAGCTTTTGGAGGGAAATCAATTGATTGACTTTATTAAAATAAAGATGCAGCATTCTTATTGGTAATTTTAAAAATATGTTAAGTAATAAGTGTCTGAGCTTCTAGGCATTTAAGTAAGAAGATTTGAATATGGGCATTTTTCAAAACAACAAATAGAATAATTATGGTTTTTATGATAAAATGCCAGTATTTGA
Source organism: Pteropus alecto (assembly GCF_000325575.1). Taxonomy (NCBI): domain Eukaryota; kingdom Metazoa; phylum Chordata; class Mammalia; order Chiroptera; family Pteropodidae; genus Pteropus; species Pteropus alecto. Next base: position 12,937,876 of record NW_006494613.1, read on the forward strand.
CAACATATTTAACATGGTCTTATTTTTAGTAATTCCATATATATTTCTAATCTAAGTTTCATCTATAGACAGTCCCATAAATTTAAACTTTAAAAAAAGCAGCAATGTATTTCCTATTTTATATTTGAATTTTCTTTGTTTAGGGACATCGCTGTATCTGAACACCCAAGACGGTAGAAAATGATATTCTCAACACAGACTGTTGTATTATTTAACCATATGTTTATTTCATTGATCTGAACTTTTCCCCTAAAATTTTGTGTAGCTTTTTTAAAGAGAAACTAGATATTTATTATTCTCTACAGTGTGACCTTTCCTATAGAGCAACGCTGTATTTCTAAAGTATTGAAACCAACAGTGTCCAGGTACATGTTATAAATGTTGCAGATGTAAAGGTTACACAGGCAATGTGAAAACGAACTCAAGTGAAATTGTATAGTAATCAAATCGCTTTCTTTCTTTTCTGTTTTTACTCACTCTCTCTCTGCCTATGCCAAATATTTTATTCCAGTATTTTCAAAGCTGTATACTTTAAGAAGCACAAGGGAAAAAAAGAGGGGAAGCAAAGCTCCTGTTTGAAAATCAGAGTCTTGCAAGTTTCTTTGAGTGGCCTTATAGGTCACGTGTTTTGGGATGGTGAAAGTCAGAGATTCAGAAAGACTGCTCTGGACTACATCTTCTTATAAACAATCCACGTAGGTATTTTTTATTGTGATAAGAACAGATAACATGAGATCTGACTTCTTAACAAATTTTTAAATGTATAGTGCAGTATTCTTAACTATAAGCCTAATCTGTACAGCAGATTTCTAGAATTTGCTTAAGTAAAACTTTATATGTGAACAGCAACTCCTCAAGTATTTTAAGGCTGTTAAAATATTAACAGTTTAACATAGGAAAGTTTAACACTATTAGAGAATTTAGGAATCTGACTACAATGCCCTCATGGTCCAAAGAGAGTATCTCAAGTAGTGGAATTTTATACAGTCTCATCTGGAGCAAGATATTCATCTGTTATTCCTCACTTACATGTTACTGGACTTATTATCCTCCTTTAAATTTTTACATTTTGGATTCTTTAATTTTTACATTTTGGATTCTTATTTACATTTAATTTTTACATTTTGGATTCTTATTTCATGGATTGAGGATTAGCTTTTTTCTCAAAGCTCTTTTGTTGGTAATAAGAAATGTCTGCAATCAACAACAAACCCTAAGGAGAAAGAAAAATCAATCAGAATATTTTTAGAGAAACAAAGAGTCTATGATTGTGTTCAGTTTTTAAAAATTATATTTTTCTTAAAAAATTATCAAGATAGGTTAATATTCTTGTTATCATTTTCTGATTATGGCTCTCATAGAGATTAAAAATAAAATCAGTGTGTCCTTAATAAATTTCATATCTTTTCGTGAAATTTAAATGTTAAAGAAATCAACTGAAGGATTAGCAAGAATGAATAATTTTAGTTCATCTAGAAATCTTCTAGAAAATATATTTAATCATTTATGATACTTTAATTTTGTAATTTTATATGTATTTATATTAAAAGATGTGAAGAACAATTAGGAGGAGTTGTTTTAGTTTTGACACATAGATGGCCCTGTTTTTTCTTAGAAAATTTTAATTCTAACAAACCAGTTAAAAAAATTAGAATAAGAGCTGTACTTCTTCCATGTGTTTGGAAAGAAAATTAATCAAAAAATATTTCATAAGTTCTTTCATATGTTGAAATTTAGGGTAAATAATTTTTGAAAGGTGAGTCAGAATGCTTCAGGTTGATTAATTTGTACTGACCTTTAAACTATTTTGGTTATATATTTACTTAAATTGTTTCAGGAAAAAGTAACCTATTTTCTAACTGATAAATATGTTTAAAATAACTGAGGAGATCTTATAAAGACTACTTTTGCTATTTAATTAAACTATTTGTTGTCATCTGGTCAATGTATCACTTTCTAATGATTATCTCTTTTGCATCATTTTATGAATTTCTTTTAAGGAAATCTAACACAGACTCTGTGTTTTAATGCAAATTTGGTGCTGTAATATAACTGTTGAAGTATGTTTGACAATATAGACTGCAGAAATAAACAAAAACCAACCAAATGAGAAAAGCTAAGGCTATTTATTCTGAACGTAGTATAGCAAAGCAGTCAGCCACCATTACTTGTATTTGGCAGAGACTCAAAAGCAGGCAGAAGAGTGGAAAAATTTTACAGTCAGAAAAAGGAAGGCTTCAGGTATGCCCTGAATAGTGGCTATTTTCCTGGGGAAACTGTAGATGGACTAACTAGAAGTGGGCATCCTATGTGATTGGTTTAAGCTACATATTTGGCTTCTCTGTTTGGTCATGAATTGGAAGCAGAAATAAAATTGGGGAAGCTGTCAGTTATTAATCAAGTCCTGCCTATTCTGGGCCAATTGTTATAGAAGTTATTGTTTAGCTTCCTGGACCATCACTAGAGAGAGCAATCTGAGCATCCTGGTTTTCTAAGTTGTTTATTGTATATGGGAGGCAAGGCCAATGGCGAGTAGGTGGGGGAGGGCGAGGAGCTGGTTTCCTGAACAGGTTGTTGCAGGTTGTAAGTCAAAGTTATATTTTAATATATGATCTGGTCATTGTCCATTTGTATATTCAATCTCTCTTTATTAATAAAAACATGATCAAGAGAAAGAGATTGGATTAAATGACCTACACTGATTCTATGACCTCCTTTTATGAATACATAGCACATTGATCTAAAACTCTCATTAACTCATAGATCATTGGTAAATATAAAAAAAGAGAATAACTCATTTTCCTTCATATAAAGGTTAAATTATTATTCAGAGTACATTTATTTAAACAAAATTAATTTTACCAAACATCTCAACTAGTTAACATCTGCAAACAAGATTTTTTTCTTTTTTTTCATACTGCTGACTTCTGAAGTAACAGACATTATGTTATTAAAGGCTATAGTAATTGCAAGAAGTCTTGAATTTTTTTTAACATATTTGCCAAAAAATTCAACTAAATGAAAAAAAAAACGATTTATTTTTTGAGACATTTATTTAGTGTGTACTGTATAAAAGATACTATGTACACAACATGAACAAAGCAGAAATGGCATCTACTAACAAAAGGACTACAGTCTAATGGTAGAAGACAGATATTAAATAAAGGCCATTATACTGTGATGACTAATCTCTCTAAAAGCTAGGAATAAGAAAGAATGTTTATAGATTGCAACATGAAAAGTTTTAGGTATACTTTATTTTTTCCGACTTAAAAAAATATCAGTTTAACCTTTATTGACATGTAACTTTAGGATTCATTTTGCATGATGCTTATGTGGCTCTATTAATTAACAATTTTTCAAGTGAAAGTAACACATTTCCAAATTACAAGTATTTTAAATAGTAAAGACCTTCATTTTCTCATATAACATGAAGTCTGGAAGCTGCTATCCTGCATTGTTTTATACAGTGGATGAACAATGTTGTTAAGAATTCAGCTTTTTCTGTCTTTCTCATATGTCTTCCATAGGCAAGTATGGTAGATATAGTGGATGGCTCACTCAGCACCCATTTCAAGTACCATGTTCTCGCTTTTCTCAACTATAGAGGCTCGAAAGAAAAAAACTTCACTTTTCCAGACTCTTTTCCCATGAAAAGTGCCCCTATGGAAATGTATTTTGTCTTATGCAGTCATACACTTCTTCCTCATTTCTCCTTCCTATTTTGACTGTTTTGACTTAGACATGTTATCTGGGACTATAACAGCCATCCTGTAGTAGTAGGGAAAAAAAAAAAAAGTCAAGAAATCTTGCTCTTAATATCCCAATACCTGCTATCCTGAAACCAGCAAACATCAACTTTTAGACTTTGTATTGAGTGAGAAAAGTAAAACTTTAAATTTGTTTAAGCCTCTGTTTCTGTTACTTACAATGACATGAAATAAAGATAAGGTTTCTCTCTTTTATAGTATGTCCCTCTTCATGGTTATAGAATGTCTGCAGCAGTTCCAGAATCACATGCATATATAACATCATTCAAGAAAGAAAAGAGACTATGTTCCTGTGTATCTCCCTTACAATGAGAACAATCTACAAAAGTTTACCAGTCATTTCTCTCAGGTCATATTGATCAATAGTTGGTCATATGACAATATATAAAACATCCACTGCCAAAAGGAACAAGACCAAGGTGATAGAATTGAGCCAATCATAATTCATCACTGAAGTTGGAAATAAGGTCACTATTCTTAAGCTCATGGCCTTGCAAAGGACAGACACAGTAGTAATAATGGGCTTCTGTAAGAGGGAAAGAAGAAACAATATATATGGGCAGGCAAATGGCAATATTTTTACACTTAGAATATAGACTCTCTAACAATACAGTCATACAATTCTGTTACAATCTAGCATAGTGCTAAGGCCAGATTTAACTTGACATAATGAGGACACCCTATTTGAAATCCTAAATTTTCATTCCTGAAATATGGGCATGTAATGTTTAAAAAAAGAAGAAAAAGAAGAAACTTTAGGTTGTTTTGAATATGACAAAACTCTTTGAAAATTTAAAGTCATTTTACAGTGCAAAGGCTTGGTTTCTCCATTGTCAGATATCTCTTCCGTTGAATTAGAAGATCTGTATTTCAAAAACTATATTGAGAGAGAGGAGGGGCGGGGCAAGGTGGGGCGAAGTGAGGCTAGGAGAGGCGAGGTGAGGCGGGAAGGTGGAAAGGAAAGAGAAGCTTTCCCACTCTATTTCAACAATAATATATGTATTTTAGTTTCTTAAAGTTTGACCTTCTGTTATAGTTTCCTTTGAACAAAAAATTGCAGAGGAGAAAAAAGAACAGCAAAAATCTGATAATCCATTGAATTGCATTGCTTCCAAGCTCTCTTCCAAAAGGAACCTTCTGTACCTCTATAACTCCCTAAAATACTCTGAATTGTTTCTCGGGGTGAATTTTTTTGTTTTCTAATTTTTGAATTCATATATAAGATGTTACATTTTAGGCAAACTCACATATTTAGCATGGTTCTGAAGAACTATAACATTATGTGAAAGTTTCTGAATAAAGATTTAGAAATCAGGTTCAAATCTTTGCTAAAATATTCAATTTAGTTTGAATTGCAAGAGTAGATTCTGACTAATGACACCAGTAAGCTATTATACATTATTCCTATTTCAAAGGAGGAATAATCTTCAACCCATCACTATATAAACCAATTTTTTATAGTTTACCCCCAAAAAAGTATAATTATTTTTTTTTCTTAAAACATTGATGCCCAGTGACTGGTAGCAGTATAATTTATACCATTGGTCTTCTTATGAAACTTTATTCCTAATTTGTCAGCTTACTCAGCTCTGCTTTTCAAAACTGTGCAATAAATTACAATAGATGTTCAGTACATTAATCAATTTGACATTTGTCCTGGACAAATACAGTTGAAGAAAAATTGATAAGACTTGTCAGGTTTTAATGTATTAATAATAAAAATTTATAATCAATGATATGTTTCTAGATTTCTATGCTCTAAAATATTTTTTTAATAAACAGTACATTTAATAGAGAATTAATAACTCACAATGGAGAAGTGATAACAATGTGGAAGTTAAACGTTCTTTTTTTTAATCCAATAATTCATAATTCATTTATTATATATTTTCCCATTATGGAAGAAATATATTTTATTATAGAAAATACAGAAAGGTAAGTAGGTTATAAATATTTTATTTGAAGTCCATTCACTAGCATAACTTTTTAAGATTTTCTTGTAGTGTTGTTTTCCATGGATACTATTTTCTTTCATTTCTTTGCCTATGATCATTGTGTGTGTGTGTGTGTGTGTATGCGTGTTAGTAATTAGTAAAGTTGTTTATTAAACATTATGTTTCTATCTCTGTTTTATGCTCTGGGAGCACGTGCTATGTTTTCAGTACCCTACTTTCTTTGAAGTGGTGAGACCATGTGACTTGGCCAATGACGTGTAAGTGCAAATTTCTTGTACAAGTTTTAAAAGACATTGTGCAATCGCCATGTTTGCTTCTGGTGGTACAGACTTGGTGCAAGAACATATCTAAATGAAGCCTGTTAGCTTGAGTCTTTCATGAAAAAATAGGAGGTCCCTTAATGACTTATAATTATATCTACAGCATAAATAAGAATTTAATATTTGTTGTGTTGAGAACAAAGATTTGGAGATAGTTTGTTGTGGGATCATAGCAGAGCTTGTTCTGACTGATAGATGTAATATCTTACTTTTTTCACCTTAACCTTAGGACCAAGGCGATTGTTCTGTTATTTAAACTTCATTAAAAAAAAAAAAAAAATACCGTCTCTAACATAATTCACTTAAGCATTATCTTATTATTGAAAACAATATTTTTTTTACTCATCAGTATTTAATGATATCCTTTTTAAATATTTTGCTGGTATAAATCATGAAAACTGCTAACTCATTGTTTAGATTAATTGCAATTTTCTTTTAAGATTGTTCTAAGCTATATCATCCTACAGTTTGTGGCTTTTACGAACATTTCTTGAAGTGACTTAATTTTCAACTTTGAATTTATATTAATATCTAATAAAAATTTTTATAATAATATTAGTTCTTCAATGCCATTTTTCTAGAAAGAGTTTTATGTTCAAAATTTTTGAATTGTGCTTTAAAAAGTTTGCTTTTGCACAAATAATCACTGTATGACTCAGAGTAAGTTACATTTCAAGTTCGCTTATGTGTTAAAAGAAAAAACTGCAATATGTGATATTGCAAATTCTATGGAGATTAATCCTAAAAATTGACTTTCTTAAAAAAAAAAACTAGATATGTGAAGATAAATTATCTCTTTAAAATAGAATAGATGATAAATGCAAGGTAGAATAAGTAAAGTGTTATTAATCATAATGCAATCCGTATTGACCTGTCTTATATGAACTTTACCGGTATTAGAAATGACTTCTCTTTCATTTTTAGAACCCTTGAAATTGATGCTAAGTAGTTCACACATATAGTTCGGTTTTAAATGAACAATCTTAAAACCATAAAAAACAAGTTAATCACAACAAAGCTTAATTTTTCTATTTATAAATGAAATTAATAATAGTTCATATCTCCAAGCATGTTTTTCATGATTACATAGCATGGTACAAGTTAAAGACTTAACATAGTTCCTGAAGTATAATAAAAAGTTTAGATCTCCTGAAAAAGTATTTTCCATATCATTGCTCAGTTTTAACTATCATATCTACTGCAATTAATTTTTCTTAATGGCTAAATTACATGAAAGTTCCTCCAGAATACTTTAAAAATAATTATTGTCATTAGTATTTCCATTAGTGATCAATTGCAAAGATGTCTGTAAAGAGTCTTCTTATCCTTTTGCCGTTATTTTCATTTCTCCATCCTTGAATCTAGACTTAACTTGTGTTTTGCTTTGAATAAAAGAGTGTGACAAAGTGCATGAATTCTAAGTCAAGGTCTAATGAAGAGGTACAGCTTATTCTCCTAGAATGTGGTATCATCATTAGGAAGTGTTGGCTAGTGTTATGTGCTAAACTGTATCCCTTCCTCACACCCTCATTCATATGTTGAAGACCAAACATCCAGTACCTCAGATCAGATAGTGACTATATTTGGAGATAAGAACTTTTAAAAAGGTAATTAAGGTTAAATGAGGTGGGCTTTCATCCAACCTGACTGGTATCCTTCTGAGAAGAGAAAATTTAGACATGTGAAAATGAACAGTAGGCCTGTTCATGCACAGAAGAAAGGCCATGTGAGGATACAGTGAGACAATGTCTCTCTGCAAGCCAAGGGGAGAGACCACAGAAGAAATCAAATCTTTCAATACCCTGATCTTGGATTTCTAGCCTTCATAACTGTAAGGAAATAAATTTCTCTTTTTTAAACCACCCAAACTGTTGTATTTTGTTATGGTAGCCCTAGTAAGCTAATACGACTAGCCTGTTGAAATATATAAACCCTAGAGTAGATGAACCATTTCAGCAGGGGGTCGCTTAGACCACCATTCTCCAAGTCAAACTCCAGATGATTGCAGAGATCCATCCACATGAATACAGTACAAATTGCTTACATACAGAATAACAACTCAATAAAATAGTGGTTGTTTGAAATCTCGGGGTGGTTTGTTAAGCAATAACTGATAAACAAGATATTTCATTAAGAATATGCAGCATTGTTCTTGATTCCCTGAGATGAGCCTCTCATTATTATCATTTGCAAACCACAAATATTTGTTGAATATTAACTGTATATCAGACACTGAAATCACAAAGCCAAACTACAAGATTAAAATCTTAATGAACAGGTTCTGAAATATTTCAAAGTTCTCTATTTTCTGCTATTTTATATACTACCTGTTAATACCTTCATAATAGGTGAATTACCCTAAATTCCATCCTCGTAAAGCACATGCACACACATCAAAGATACCAAGAAAATACTATACATTCCTAGTACTTCTAATAATTACATTCATGAAAAGGAAGCCACCAAATCATTGCAATTCAAAATAATAAGAGGCATACTAAAGGCATACATAGATTAGTATGAAGGCAATGTAAAAATTTTCGAGGGTGGGGTGGTCAAGCAAGCTTTCATAGACAATTAAGCAGAGTCTAGGAGAAAAAAAAATGCTCTTTGTCAGATATGGAAAAGTGAGCAGGTCATACTGGACAAAGGAAAAAAATGAGTATTCTATAGCACACTTATTGACAGATGTTAATATCATATTCAGTGAAATAAAGGATGAATGTACATAAAATGTTAGAAGATAATGAATAGGATTCGGAGAATGGATTATTGAGAGATTAAATTTGAAAGTTAGACTGAATCAGATTGGTACAGAGTGTACCAATTAAAGACAGATACACGATTTTACACCAGAGGAATGGGGCTCAAATAATGTGAAAAAGATTTTATCATACTTACCGGCTAACTAGTAGTAATAAAGTAACACTTTGAATATGAAGCTCTACACATAATAGTTGTAGAGTTTAATATCATTATGGATTAAACTAATATCATAGACTTTTAGAACTCAATCTTTAGAAGTCAAAACATTTAAAAGTCCTTAAGGCACAGATGGCATACTATAACATTAACTGCTTTGGCTGAAAAAATACGATGAAAACAAAATATTTGAGTAATATTTCTGACTTCAATTTAAAACATGGCCTCAAATGATAATCTCTCTCTCTCTCTTTCTCTCTCTCTCTCTCTCTCTATTTCTCTCTCTCTCTCTCTCTGTCCCCCACACTTTGTGAAATTTTTCTGCAGTGTTGATTCTATTTCTAAACAAGCTTCCCATCCTGGTTTCAAGATCTCCTTCTCGATTCTTAATGCTATATTATTCCATGTTCAAAAACATTAAGAAATTAATTTCCATGAGAAAACCTGAGAGACACTCTACACTGAGACAATATATTTACTGACAGGCTTAGAAGTGTCTTGTGCCCATCCCAAGGGATGGAGCTGAAACCCACATTTACAACTTATTCTGAATATGAGGCTGGGGGTGGTAATTTTTCTCCTCTTAGCTCAGGCTGCTGTAACAAAATACCACAAATTGGTGGCTTAAACAACAGACATTTATTTCTCACAGTTCTGGAAGCTGGAGGTCTAAGACAAGGTAAAAACCAATTAACTTCCTGGTGAGGACCCTCTTCTTGGCCCTGCAGGTAGCCATCTTTTTACTATGTCCTCAGAAGGCAAAGAGAGAGAGAGCAAACTCTCTGGTCTCTTCTTGTAAAGACACAAATCTTATCATGATGACCCTACTCTCATGATCTCATCTACACCTAATCATCTCCTAAAGTTCCCATCTCTAAATACCATCACATTGGGGTTAGGAATCAATACATGAATTTTGGGGTGAAATACAATTCAATCCACAACATCCTCAAAATATAGAGAAGTTTCAGGATGACAGAAAAATAGGAAGGAATGAAACAATATCTAGTAGGAAGATTATCTAATGAAAACCATATTTTTTAAGAGAAAATGAAAATCTTAGATATAGAGATTTTAATAAGTCCCTACCATGACAGATATAGAAGGTGTCCTGAATGCCAGCTCAAAGAAAGATTTAAATAAAAAGACTATCTCGCTACTAGAAGTTCATTTTTTTCAGAGCATGTGCCATGTACTAGGTACCATGTTAAACATTTCTGCTAGATAAAGGTATAGATTTTTGCAGCCTTTATTTTAACTCTATAAAAATATGATATAATAAAACTTTTCTCTCAAAATTTTATTTAATGGAAATTTGATAATAAGGCTGTATTAATAGAAGGGAGGTGGTCCTCTGAGATGATAATTATAAGCATATGAAAGGTGCCTCTATTGAAATTTCTATAGCACACTCATTGACAGATATTAATGTGTTTTTGAAATCAGGTGAAAATAACAGGATATTCAATAACTCTTTGTTATAGTTATCCTCTCCTTCACTCCCCTCAAAAATTTTTTTCAGTACCTCCTCTTATAACTGAAAAGGTCTCAAAATGTCTCCCTTTTTTAATGGCAGAATACCAATTTCACGCTAAATGCACGAGAGCCCTCATTCCATTGGAGCACATATCTATTAATCTTTCTTTTTTTTCCTTATTTCTTTTTAAACAGTAAGTCCATTCTACATTGAATTTTCTTTTATAGGCTTTACAGTTTTATTTTGAAATTACATAAGCCTCAATTATCTTTATAATTATGCTTGTTATGATTTTCTCTATCAGAGTTAGAGAGACTGCTAATGCAACAACTTACTAGTAAAAAAAATGTACAAACAGAAAACAAAATTATTTTTCTGAAATCATTTGCAAATGATGGTGCTGAGACTAAATATTTTCACATTGATTGTTTCTATGGTTCTCAATAATCGGGCATGCCTCATCTTTAAGATGATAGCCTGGGAGGACTGGAAGAATTACGTACTACGATAGTCTTGTTGCTCCTTTACTTTTTGCCCTTTCTATTGTTTACTAGTGAGCCTCAATAGCATTTTCTCAATTCTGTTTATCTGAGAAGCCAATTACAGAATGTAACAAGACAGATCTTTAGTCCTAATGAATGAAGGAGAATGTGGCTCTCTCAATTCTTTCTCCCTTAAGAGTCAGTGTAAAATGCTTTTTTTTTACACTGACTCTTTTTTCCTAAAAGGAAAGGTAAACATATATTCGTTCTGAAGTACTAGTTATTGCAATGAAAAAATTATCTAATTTGCAATTTGGAATGTTAAAAAAAAAACATTCCTGCAGGATTGCATGGAAATGGAGGGAAAAAAGCAGTCTCTTTATTCTAAATTTGGAGTTCCTAGTCTTAGTAGTCTACTAACTATTGAAGGTTCTTAAATATATTCATTTTTAGTGACATTTATCTATCATCTATCATCCATCTGTCTCTATTTATCTATCTATCATGTATCTATCTTCATCTATCTATCTCTTATCATCCATCTATCATTTATCTATCTAATTTATCATCTATCTGTCTATCATCTATCTATCTATTCTTTGATTCATTTTCATTGCCCCCTACTGGGTTAGGAAGAGAAACAACTCAAAAACAATAATGCCTCAAAGGAGACAAATAGGCAACAATCGGGACAAAAAACAATTCCCCTACCCCCACAGAATTAATTATCACATTCACCTTCTCTTCTTTATCTGTGGTTCTGAGACTCAGGTGGTCATCAACAACTCTGTCCTGTCCCTCATTTTTGTAAATAAAGTTCTGTTGTAACGCAACCACACCCATTGGTTTATGGATTGTCTGTCAATGGCTGCTTTCATGCTTCAGTAGCAGAGTTGGGTGGTTGTGATAGAGATCATAAAGCTTGCAAAGCCAAAAATATTTCCTATTTAGATTTTTGCAGAAAGAGCTTCCCAGCTCCTGTTAGATTGATTATCACAACTGAATATAATTCACACAAATTATATTATTTAAACAAATTTAGTTTGGAAAAATTTTGCAGCATAAAGTATAAAAATTATTTGTATTTTAGTCAGAGATCCTAGGGGAAGGCGTTCTATGTGTAGACTTTATTGAACAAGACAAAAAAAAATGTAAGCATCCTATAGAATATGTAAAGCAAAAAGCACATATGTCATATTACCATTAGAGCTCTCCCATAACCAGAAATCTTGTGGATATGCACCTGATGGCTGTTTGTATTATAACACAAATAAATGTAAAAAATCCAAATGCAGCAATAACCTTTTTACACTTGGATCTCACACAAAGTTGTTTATTCTAGAACTCAGTAACTAAACTTAATAAGTAAATGCAGGAGTAACTGACATTTCACTTAAAAATCTAACAACGTAAAATTATTAAAATTTAATTATCTAGAACTTGCAAATTAGTCACATATTAGCTATATACTCATAGTAAATTCAAAAAAAAAAGATAGAACATTTTCATCAAATCTTACAACAGCAAAAAGGCAAGCCACTTTGGAAGAATGCAATTTGCTTAATACTGTGTGACTTGCCCTTAAGCCTTGCAAACCCTAGACTGTGCACTAGAAATCCCTCAAGTACTGCTTTCTCCTTCATCACATAGTTGTAATATAGTATGTTAGCAGAAGGCCAAGATCATAAACTAAAAGGAATATATGAACTTGTCTTCATCTCAATACTCCAAAAACCATAAGATAAATAGTTTTCTATTTTCATCTTGAAGATTCCATTTCTGCCAAACATTGTCTTTACTCCTTAAACTCCCTGTTTCAATTTAACATCCATTAAACAGAAAACATTAGAGTCCTAACTCAAGAGATTGTTGTATTAAGTGAGAGAATACAGGAAAGATATTTATAAAACTCCTTCCTTGAAATTCAACAAAGGTACTTGCAAGTGTTATTAAATTAGTTGTAGTTATAGAAGTATTATGATGCTTATTTTTCTGATTGACTACTCCATACAAATGTTCAATACATATATTCATTTCTTATTGCTGTTGCAACAAATTACAACAAATTTAGTTGCTTAAATTTTTTTCTTATACTTTTGGAAGTCAGAAATCCTAAAATAAAGCCATCAATAGGGCTCTCTCTTGTATTTTCTTCTATAGGTTCTAGGTTCTATTGGTCCTTGGCTTTTCTAGCTTCCAAAGCCTCTCTGCTTTTCTTGGTTCATAGCCTCTTCCTCTACCTTCAAAACACATCACTCCAAAGTGTGCTTCTGTTGCTACATCTTTTCACTGACTTTGACCCTTTCTCTACCCTCTTACAAGAACCTTTGCGATTATATTGAGTTCACCCATATGATACAAAGTAGTCGCATTATTGCAAGATTCTAACTTAATTTTATTTGCAAAGCCCCATTACTGCATAAGGTTACTATGATGGTTAATTTTATGTGTCAACTAGACTGGGCCACTGCGTGCCCAAATATGTGATAAAATATTACTCTGGATGTTTCTGAAGGCGTTTTTTCATTCACTCATTCATAGACTAAGGCAGATTGTCCTCTCCGCTGTGGGTGGGCCTCATCTAATCAGTTGAAGTCCTGAATAGGACAAAAAAGGCTAACCCTTCCCTTAGTAAGGGAGAATTCCTCCTGCTTGATTGCTTTCAAATTGGAATATCACCTTTTTATCTGCCTTTAAGCTTGAACTAAAACAACAGGTTTTCCTGGTTCTCAAGTCACTCAGTCTTTGAATAGGAACTACACTAGTTCTGAGTTTCAGGTCTTCAGCTCAGACTGGAACTAAACCATTGGCTCAGCTGGATGTTGAGCTTGTTGACTCACTATGCAGATCCTGACACTTGTCAGCCTCCATAATTATATGCCCCTATTTCTTATAATCTTTCTCTCTCTCTTTCTAACTATCTCTATCTCTATCTCTATCTCTATTTATCTCTATCTATCTCTATCTCTATCTCTATCATCTATATCTCTATCTATATATCATGTATATCTAATCTATCTATCATCTATCTATCTATCTATCTATCTATCTATCTATCTATCTATCTATCTATAGTAGGTGGCCTCATATATGTATACATTTTTTCCAATAAAATATATGTATATATTTTTCCAATAAGATACACACACACACACACACACACACTTTTTCCTAATAGAGAACCTGACTGTTAAGTAACCTTTATAGATCCAAGAATTAGCATATGGATGTCTTGGGTGGGGGGGACATCATTCTCTTTACTATAACTCTTCTGATTTTAAGACATAGCAGTGGTTATTTCTTATCCCGTAGTCCCTGCAAGACTTTCACTACAAATCTCTAAGGTCCTGCCACAGACTGCTGTCTTCCTCTGCATCAACCTCGAGAGATCAACAGCCTAACCCCTCACCTTCCCTCATATCTTGGCACTCTTAAACTTCACAGTGAGTGAATATACCACTTCTATTAAGTTTCTTGAATCATGATTCTCATTATCATTGTTTATCTTTCCCTCTTCCTCATCCCTACCTCCTCCATATTGTTTAATGTCATCTATTCCTTTCTGTCTACTTCTGTCACAATTTTAGATATAGCTTTCAATACCTGTTATTAAGTTACTGTAACAGCCCCTTAGAGGGTTGGTTCCTTTGATTATTTTTCTCTCTCCATTCCAGTCTTCACAGCAGAGTTACAGTGATCTTTCGATGCAAATATAATCCTATCATTCCAGTGGTTCCCTATGGCTATGATAAAATATTTGAGATATTTGGCTTGGCATACAAGGTCTTCAGACTCAGTCTCCAGCCAACATTTCAGTGTGATTCTCTCGTCACTCTTCTTGACCCATAACCCATGCATTCCTCATTCCATCCAGACCGAATGTCTTATAGTTCTTAGAGTATGCCATGTCCTCTTTTATTTTCAAGATTTTGTACAGGCTGCTCACTTTATTGATAATATTTTTCCTGTACCACACTGTCATCTGGCTGACTAGAATTTAACTAAGTCACCTCTTCTTTGAAGATACTATTCAGACTTTTCTAGGTTTTGCTAGTTATTTTTCTTTTGTATTCTCCTAGGTCCCAATACATAAGTGTATCTTAATATTACCTTTGCTTAGGAGACTTTTCACTAAGGTAACGGAAAACCTAACAGAAACTAACTTAAATAATGAGGAAATGTATTATTTCACATTAAAGCCCCTCTCTCTGCCAAAGTATATTATTATTAAGGCTTGGTGCTCTCTTGCAAAAAGAATGCATGCTTCCTTATGTTGACTTAATACTCTGTCTGACTGTCTAAGGAATCCAAAATATTTGAGAGAAATAATGAAGAAAAATGTCTCTTTATTTCATTCTAAAGAAGGAAAGAGACAACCTTTTCCCCCTTATTCTGATTAGACCAACTGGACCAATGACAATTGTTTGAAGGAAACAATAATCTCATGCTTGAATTCCAAAATCAGGAAGGGATTGGCTCACTAACCTCCATTTAGATCACGGTTTCTCAATGATGACAGAATTGACATTTTGTACCAGATGCTTTGTTGTTCTATGCATTATAGGGTATTAGCAATATCTTTAGATTGTATACACTAGATGCCAAACCCTAAATTGTAATAATGAACAATGTATCCAGACATTGCCAAATGTCTCCTGTAAAGCATACACATTCCCAAATGAAGCCCACTGACTTAGACTAATGAAGATATACTCTGGATCCCTGGCCTCATGAAATATTAATAAATAATTTAATAAAATTATAGTTCTATTTAGAAGGGGAAGGGAAGAATGGATGTTGAGTAAGTAATCTATAGTATCTACCACCTGTACTGTAATTATTTAGTCATGTTTGTCCTCTTCTAGAAAGGACATTTATGGAAGTTTTTTTGGATCTTGCTTCTCTTATTCCTAGTACTCAGCATATACTGTGTTCTTAAGACATTTTTATTAAATTAATATGTGAATTATGCATTGGGAAGGGCATTTCTTTAGTGCTTTTTCACTTCTACTTAACAACATTATAACACTGATTCTATGATGATCTGTGCTTTCACTGGTGAAAATGCTTTCAGATTTACAACCAGATATATTGAAAACACATTCTCCAACTGTGGAAATGAAGGCAGAGCAATAAAATGAAAGTGATGGGTGAAGGAGAGGTAAGATTACTATTTTTAAGCTTGGAAAACTTGTTGTCCAAGTGAAGAAAAGAAGTGCAATCATTATGGTGGATGCATAAATAAGAGAAGACACCTGTTTAGACTAGTCATTTGCTAGTTGTTCTGAATTAGGAAGTAAAAGTCAAAATTGTGGCTTGTGACACAATATGCCACTATTGATTTTTCCTATGAACAAGCCATTTCTAAATCCTTTGCCCCAGGTTAAAGCTTGCCTGCATTTAGGTACATTGGAATACATGAGGAGTTTCATTAGAATGTGTGACTTAATGTAGATACAGTCATTTAACTATAAATCAACTTTTCACTGGAGATTCACATGGATTTTTCTCTTCTCTTGCTTGCCTTCTTCAGTAATAAGGCAATTTGTTTCCCTTCCTCTCAAGTTGTTGAGTTTAATTAAAAGATTAGTATATGACAAACTAATTTTATAAATATTTGCTTTTATGATATGAATATTAGCTTTGTAGAAATTTTCAGAAAAGCTGAAATGCACTATAATTTTTAAAAATTTTATGTAAACCAATGAAATGTTAAGACTGTAAATCATATTTTAATTGAACAATTTTTGAATGTTATAAAACTACATATCATTATTATTGGCCAAGTTTCCCTCTTGAAACCTGAAGATGTGTTTGCTTTCCTTCTGGCTATCTCTCTGGATCATTGTTTAGGTACTAAGCAATTTGTAACAGTTCGAGTTTCCACTTTCATTTAATAGCCGAAACCTAAATGTTACGATGAAAAACCACTGGTCTGTGGCTCAGTGATCCATGCAAGAACAATGAACTTATGTCTCCGTAAATTTGTTAGTCATCTATGAGGAAAAGCAATACTGACTTCCTAATGTCAAATGCCATTTAGAGTTAGGAAATAGGTTGGATGAGATACTTGATGTCTTTTTAGTTGTATTAAGAAATATAGTCCATTATAGGAAGTCAAAAGCCTTGGTAAATTAATGTGGCGATTGTAGCCTATCCAAATAATTTATAGTTAAATCCTATCTTCCAGAAGAAAAGAAGGCAGTTAATAAAGGTTCTGACTTGAGTAAACAGTTTCAGGCAACACACACTTTTCGGTAAGTACTTAAAGTACTAATTCCGACCTTCCACCGTCATGGTTTCCTACTTGTGACTTTTTCTAAAATCTTATTAGTAAGAAACTGTTTATAGCTTCTGTCACAAGCAGGACTCTCAAGCTGACAGGAAGGGCATAAACTGAATTTAAGACTATTTTATGTGTCCAGATTGAAGAATTATGTTACATAGCACTTTCTAGCTACATTTTAGTTTTTTTTTTTTAAGCTATATTGATCAGATGAAAAGCAAAAATTTTAGATAAAATTAATTTTTAGGCATTTTTGTATTTTAACATTATCAAAGGATAAAACACAATGTGGCTTAAATTTATTAACTAACTGCCAGGTTTGCTGTTGCGGTGTATGTCAGAGCATGACCATTGCGCCTCTGCCACAGGAAAGAGGATATTTCTCCAAAATTGCAACCACCATGTGTTTCAGAGTAGGGATTTGAGAGAGCAACACCACTTGATAATGACTATATTGCATAAATCTGCACAGTAGTTAATTAGAAAAGAAACAGCCTTATGTATAAATATTGGTTAATTGGGTTTCTGTATTGAAAACATGAATTGAAAATGTCTGCTTCTATTGCCTTAAGACTCTGATAATTTCTCCCTTAGAAAATTGCTGTAACTTGTCTTCTGTTTCTTTTCCCTTCAAACCATCTTTTAAACTTACAATGATTAACCATGTGCTATTTAAATCTAATTGTATAATTCCTGTTTAAAATTTTTCTGAGATTTGATATCACTGTCTTTGGTTAAAGTTCAAAGTGCTTATCATGACAAATAAGATCCTTCCTGATCTGAACTCTGCTCCCTGATCCCCTCTCTCCATCTGTCATCAGTGGGCCAACTGAACCACTTTTCTTTTTTTTTTTCCTTTATTTTATTTTATTAGTTTCAAGTATATAGTATATTGGTTAGACATTTATATAGTTTATAAAACGATCCCCCTAATTGTTCTTTCTCTCCTCTGACTCTCCACCTAGCCAATACATTAATGCTAACTGCATTCCCTATGCATGCTCTCCATCCCTATGACCATTCCCCAAGTTTATCCGGCTTGTTCATGCCTCTGTCTTTGCTCTCTTTGTTCCATTAGTCTAGACAGAATTTCTTTAACTCTTACTCTTCTCTAATAGTCAGATTAGTGTCCTTCCAAGTATTTTCTGTGAGCCTCTTAGGTACACATTTATTTTGATGTAAGATATTGTGAGGATTGAGATTTTTTATGTCCAGCCCATTAGTCAGTGATCCCTTTGAAGGCTTGGCCATGAAAAGCAATTATTAGATAAACGTTTGCTAAGTAAAGGAAAAGACGAACCAGGAGATAATGGTTGTGTGCTCTCCACATATACTTTTCTTGTCTACGCTCTTTCTCTAGCCAGTGAGAAGCCACCATTTTGCCTTGAGGAGGTTTAAAGTTATCATAGCAGAAATTCTTATTTATTTATTTATTTAATTATTTGCAAATAATTTTCAATAAAGGAGCCAAAAACATACAATAGAGAAAAGAAAGGTCTTCAATAAATGGTGCTGGGAAAATTGGAAAGCCACAGCAAAAGAATGAAACTAGAAACTATTTGTTGCCGTACAAAAAGTTAACTTAAAATGGATCAAAGACCTAAATATAAGACCTGAAACAATAAAACACATAGAGGAAGTCATAGGTACTAAACTTATGGATCTTCATCTTGAGGAGGATTTTATAAATTGACCTTAAAGCCAAGGGAAGCAAAAACAAAAATAAATAAATGAGACCATATCAAACTGAAAAACTTCTGCACAGCAACAGAAATATTTATTTTAATGTTTGTTTTTAACTACAGCATAGACTCTTAAAAATGAAAGAGAGATGTTTTGAAGAAAGCTTAATAGTGTTAACACCCAAACAGCACACTAGAAAAAGATTAGAGGTGGAGATGAACTACCTTATCCTCAGGCCTTGGGATGATCAAGGTTGGCGTTAGCAGGCATACAGTTGGGGACATGCTGTGTGAACTTTGAGAAACTTGGAGCTAGAAACTCAGTGTGTCTGACTTGGAACAAGTCGGTGGTGAGGATGAAGGGGAAAGGGGAGAATAACATTGGAAAGATAAGAGGCAGCCTTAAGAGATTAGCGAATGTCTTACTCTTCTCATTGCTCTCATTCTGTGCTCTCTGGGTTTATCTCAGGTACCCAGTTTCACCCCCTTGAAAAGGAAAATGGTGGTAGTATTGACAGGAATTCTCCTAGCATCTTCTCCTGGGAGAAAAACAACAACGAAAAAATAGTAAAGTGCACTAGTTTTATGATAAAATGAACACTAGGGAAACACAAATAGATGACTCAACATATGAAGTTTGTTAACATCTGATTTATGTTTTATTATCTAAGAAGAGATCTCAGAAAGAGTTTGAGAAAGACACTTTGTCCTACTGGGTGTCATTTGATTTCTCCTTGATTTTAAGATTTGGGCAGGCATTAGACTTATTACTTTAAATGTTTACAGTTGAAGCATGAAGGCCATTGAAAAGGGTGGGCACAGTTAGTTTCATTACTTGGGAAAATAGGCTAAATAAATGTGATAACAAGGTGAACATTGGAGCGAATGCATTTATATCCTGTTTATCTCAAGCACCGAGCCAATCTGGAACTCTAATTCCTTGAAAAGATGATAAATGTTTTCTGCCAGTCTTTTCAACTGAACAAATGCTGTTTGATTGGTATTAATCACTTCTGGCAGGCAATGCTCAAGCCTGCTAGCTGCAATCTAGGTGAAAAGCTTGTCATCAGTATCGCATAATGAAATAAAAGAGTAGGGGACAAAGAGAAATATTTCCATTTACCTAGTCATCAGAGTAAGTGTCAAATTAAATAAGGTTGGAACAATTTATTTTAAGTGAACAATTTAAAATATAAAACTTTAATAAAATTATTTTTTCCTTTTCTCACTTTTTATTTAAAAAGCAGAAATTGAACTAAGTAATAATCTATGACTTATTTAAGATAGAAAGACATCCCTCATGTTCCCAAATCTTCTGTGGTTTCTGAAAATTTCCTAAAACTAAGTTTTCCCATGAGCAAACTACACACATATAAAGAATATGTGAACAAACTATCCCTAGAGAGGGTTGGAGTAATCTGGAAAACAGAGTCTGCTAGAGACTGGATATTTTTGTACCTCCCAAATTCGTATGTCGAAATCTGTTCCCCAAAGTCATGGTATTTAAAGGTGGGACCTTTCAGAAGTGATTAGGTTATGAGTGCTGAGTAATCAAGAATAAGATTAGTGTCCTTAAAAAAGAGACCGCAGTGAGCTCCCTTGTCCCTTCTGTCCTGTGAGGTTATAGCAAGAAGACTGCCTTAGGGGAACCAGGAAGCAGGCTCTCACCAGATGCTGAATCTGCAGGTGCCTTAATCTTGGACATCCCAGCCTCATAGAACTACGGAAAATAAATTTCTCTTTATAAGCCACCTAATCTGTGGTATTCTGTTATAGCAGCCCAAATGGACTAAGGTAGATTTTGAGATGATTAGTAAGATTTAACAGTCTAAAAAATGTATCCTAGTACAAAAATGTCTTCCTATCATTACTTGATGTTTTTTCTTTTTTTCTTCTTTTATTTTGCTGTGTCATTTTCCCCAGGAGTCACCATTTAAATTTTTTTCATTGAAAATGCAAAAACCCTTGGGGGCAGAAGGTGGCGATCTCACTCATTCACTTCTTAGAGTAATTCAATCTTATTGTCATACTCTTAATATCTCTATAACAATAGCTAAATTGGGAGAATTAGTTTGCTTCCTGGAACAAAACTCAGGTAGAAACTGTAGTATTTTATTTGATAAATCAACTTACTTTACCCTCACTCTGTGAGAGTATTCATATACATTATTCTTGGAGTTAATGATCACTTTAAATTGTGTTAAAAATGATTTAAGCACACCCATTAAAACTGGCATTTTGAGGAAAAGATGGAACATTTTTTTTTTAAATAAAAATGGTTAATTAATGCTCAGTGGACACCTCCATTATTTCAATGATTAATTAATTGTATTAATTCTTGAGTTGAATCTTGAAGCTGTTACTTACATTAGCAGGTTAACTCAAGGCAATCTTTTTGAAGTGAATGAAGAATCTAGGTGAGCCATTTATGAGGAAGAAAAAACACTGTATTTTGAAAATAGTGTAGTGAACTCAGCAGTTAAATTCAACCTAATCTCTGAAAATAATACCAGGGTTATTCTTATAGTACTGACTGATTTTTAAATACTATGTATATGAAATTTTGAATGTTAAATAATTTTTAAAAAGTCTAAGAAGCTAGATTTCACTTCTAGTGGGAAAGAGAACATTTGTTTTTTTTGAGCATTCTACTTCTATTTATGTATAGTCTAGTGCATTTCAATATATCTACATCTGTCTTGTTTCGTGTGATTTTATTTTTATTTCTATTAATATGAATTTTAAAAATGACCTATTGTTTTCTAACAGCTGCTGCAAACACTCCAGTTTATGATATATTTAATTACTTAATCATTTTAAATTAAATGTAATACACTTTTTTAATTTATGTCATGAGAAATTTATCATTTAATATTAAGATACAATAATTTTTCAAGATATCTTTTTGAGATGTCAGCTATCAGTCATGTAACTTCCTCCCCTCATCATTTTGTACTAGAAAACACTTCTTTCAGTTTCTAATCCCTAGAGAATTACCATCAGCGTCATATGAGAGCATCTTTGTAACAGCACTGAAGTACTGGTTGTCCATTTTTAGCCTTTAAAACTGATAGAAATGGTTCTCAAGCATTTGAATTTCTAGTTTTCCAGGAATCTATTCTTACACTTAAATTATTTTATTATAAATAATTCACTTGGTAGAATGGTATTTTTTTAAATTTTATTTTTTGTAATCTAAAGTCCAATCTGGATTAATTTATACAAATATTTTTGAGGACTCTGAGAAAATTCTGGCAGGTTCCAGAGACCTTGCTTTGTGAAGAACTTAAAGTGCTATGGAGGACAATTAGATGTCTGGGAAGACTGGAGCATTACTGCCATGATTTAGGGTCCAGCTATACAAGGGAAAGATGGCAGTGTGAAGGAATGATTATTATATCACGTTAGCATGTCCAAAAAACACTGATATGGGAAACACAAGATTAAAGAAATTCCCCAGTACAGTTTCCAAACACTTGAACTGAGTCTTTCTAAAAATCAAGAATTATTTAAAAAGTATAATTTTTGAGATAGAAAAATCTTTAATAGGTTCATAAAGTTAAGGAAGTGTTTTGTTGTTTCTTACTAGCGATTAGTAGTAAAAAAAAAAAAAAAGACTTTTATGAAATACTAAATAATTATGGAGTGTATTACACTGATAACTGAAAGTCATTGAATAATATTACATTATTATATTTTATTATTCTATATTATGTAT
>NW_006494613.1:12960503-12977939 GCF_000325575.1 Pteropus alecto
AATATTATTATATTATATTATATTATTCTGTTTAGAATTAGATATGTCTGTTTAGAATTATAATAAACATGTAATTATAGCCCAGTATTTAAGTTGCTTTTATGCACCATTCTTAATTATTATGTAAAACTTTATTTTTATTGGTTTATAATTTTCATTTTTATTATAAAGTTTATAATTCTAACAAATTTGTGGTGTTATTCTTATAATACTGACTGATTTTTAAACACTATGTGTTGATGGTCATTTTGAAAAAAGTACATTAATGACTCTATAACCATTTTTTCTATTTTTTTTTAAGAAAATCCAATGTTCAAAGTGGTGATACTAATTAAAAAATATTAGTTGCTCCACGTTTTGATCCAATGTTGACTCTTCTCCTAAATTCTTCGTTTGGCTATATCCTCCTCTTATAACATCTTTCAGGAAATACTTTATCCATAAGTGTCTTTTTCAACCTCTGTTTTATATCAGATCTCTTTTTACTTGCTTTTATACTACCTGTGATTCCCAGGCCTGGCTGGTTCCAGGTTTGGCTGTGATCCAGGCTCACGGCAAGGAATATGACCCTGGATTTAGAATGTTACATTAGCGTAGTAGGGCACCTGCACCTAAAATATGTAAACATAATTCAGCTTATTGTAACTCTCATGTGTGGCTGAATGACACTATTATACTCTGATATGTGTGGAAACCATGTAGTCCCCCGGGGAGCAGAAGAGGAGCAGAAGAAGAGAAGCAGAAGTGTGTTCTCTGCAATAGAACTACACTCTCTGCAATAAAGTTAGTGCTTGCCTTTTCATTCTCATGTCAGCCTCTTGTGCATTCCTTCAATTGAGCATCTGACCATCAAAATCTTCCCTTCTTGATCAGCTTGGCATTGAGACTACCAATGTTTAATTTTCTTATTACATTTATCATATTATGAGCTCTTATAGGACAGAGGTTCTGTTTTATTTTTCTGTGTATTCTTTCTGCCTGCACAAGTCCTGGTAGAATGAATCTTCCAGAAATATGTTTTAGTGAAGGACTAATTGGCTCCATTCTCAGTACTTTATGTGTAGGAAATAAAAGCATGCACATACCTACACACCTAACCAAACTTATTCCATGCATACTTTCACATCCCAGTTAAGAGTCACTGAGAAATCTCCACCCCACACTTAGGCTAATACTAGACTTCAAACTGTTGTCAACAGCAGATATCATTAACATTGGTCTAATAGTCTGACCTAAAATTTCTCAAATGCCTATGTTGACTTCTGATGTAAAAAACTCACATACATCTAGTTTTCATCTCCAGTGCCTTTATGTATGTACAATAAATATCTATAGATTTATTAATTGATTTTAAACTATGGTTACTCAAGTTGCTTATACTATAGTGTCCTAATTCATTAAATAAGATTTTGTTTTGCTAAATACTTTGCAATGTAAAAAATTCTTAAATTTTAACAAACACGACAAAAAAAATACAAGACCTTGAAGTCACCTTTAATCATTTATTCTCCATCTCCTTCTCCCTCACTCTTCTCCTTCACTACATCTTACCAACCACTTCCAATCATTATAAAAACCTAAATTCTAAAATGTCTTTTTGTAATAGAATGTATCATTGTTGGGGACACCAACATTTATGAACACATTTGCTATGTTTATAGAAATTTCCTCTTTTTAAATCCTGCCTCCACCAGAGAGAATCAAGAAAAAACAGCTTCCCAGATCTTTGTGCCTGAGACCCAGTCAGTAATAATTAAACTTGTTTGAGGGTCTGATTAAATAACAAGCAATTGAAGAAGGAGGCTCCATACAGAATCCACTGTGTTGCCTAAAGGCGATACTAGAAGTGCCCAGCAACAACTGAAAGGTCAAGATTCTGGAAAAGAAGTAATAGTGGTACTAAATTCTGGTTTGTGACAATAACACTTGCTGCATATCACCACAATCAGTGGCTTTAGTGGAAAAGGAATGTTTTCTGATCAGGTCAGTTTGGCAGCCAGGTTTGTAACATTGTTACTAAAATCTCAGCTGGGACCCGTTAACAGTTATCTAGCTTCCTCAGTCCTTTGACCTATCCAATAACCTTTTAATAAACTCTTTTTTCTGCTTAATCTGCCAGTCAGCTTTTGCAGTTGCAATCTAAAACACATATTATTCTTAAATACAATTGTTTTCCCATCCCTGATAATGAGCAGGTCTTTATTACACTTAATTATCTCCTGATTAGTCTCTTTTTAATGATCTTTCTGTTCTCCAAGATACCATATCAGTTTTTGAAATATGAACCTTATTATGTTTATGTTTTTGATATCTGTTACTATTATAGTGTGACATAGTTTACTTATTTTAATCACTTCACCAAAATAATAATCTTTTTTTGTTTTTTATATTTGCTGTCAAAGTCGAGTTGATCCAAATAGTCTTTTGATTGTAAAGGTATTCTGGCAATAGATGATTAACATTGAAAAATACCATAATAGAGTATTATCTTTATATATTGGGTTTATTTTTAAAATAAAAGTGATGGTTGAGGGAGAGTCCTAGGGAAAGTAGTCCGGCATGATGAAAGGCTTAGCCCGTGATCTTCTAGATATTAAAACTGACCTTGTTTTTGCCACACAGTTTATTAGGACAACATAATAAAGATGACAGGAGACTGATCATAAAAAGCTAATTTATTAATTTAAATGACAAATACCAGTGCCAAGTGAAAGAAATAGTTGTAGTTTGCATGCTAACACATCCTCTCCCTGTAGGCAACCTTCATGGAAAGAAAATTTATAAAAGGTTGGTAGCTGAGCCTGAAATCAGAGCAAGACTTTCCATTGTAATAGTTCAAAGATTTCCTGGTCCTAGACTCACCATCCACATACCTACTGATAGACAGATTGTCATGAAATTGGATACTTTATTTCTCTCAAAGAACATCGTCTTCCCAGATGGTGCCTTGAGGCTTTGGACAGTGTTGGCTCCTGGGAATTAGTATTTCTTCTTTGTTCATTTTCATTCTATCTCTTTAAGATGATGTTGGCTATCTCAGTTAGGATTCACAATGTGTTGAGTTTAGAGTTTAACCCTCGAATGACATTTTACATATTCTTCAGTTTTATTCTTGTTGTAGCCTATGTTAAGGGAGATTAGCAGATTTATATTTAGTGTTCTAATAGTTGCATTTGTAATATGGCGTATATCACTATAAGTTTGTTTTTATCATTATTCTTTACTTTTTAGTATTTGTGTAGTTATGTATTTTATTAGAAGTCAGTTATTAAAGTTAGAAGATAAATATACAGATTTTTGAAAATATATTTTAAAATCTAAATTTTTATTTCTTCTTCTAATTTTAAGTAGTATCCAAATAATTCTGGAATTTCACCTTTTAAGAGAGGTGAAAACTTTTTTGTATGCCTCTTTCCTACACTGTCAAATGCAAAAGAAATTTAATGAAGATTATTTACCATGTATTACTTAATTAAATCTTCATAAACATTCTTAGAGGTAGCCTGTTTCCTCCTTTAAGAATGAAGTAACTAATTTTAGGTAGTTGTCCAAGGAAAAACTACTTATTTATACCTTGCTACCTTTGGTCCTTCAATATCCTTTTAATCCGAAATTTGAAATTCCATAGTAAATAACTCCATAATTTAAAACTCCTATTTCACAGGTTTGAGTGTTTTGTTTTGTTTTTTTCTTAATTATTTTGCAATGAAGACGTACTTTCATTATTAATTCTTAGCCTTTTCTCATGTATCTTCCAGGTTTTTATTCCCTCTGTAATATTAACAATATCACCACAGTCTTTCATTAATTCATTCAATCTATGTATTTCTCCAGCCTATCATTACTAATTTTTAAAATATTTGAGAGTAATTTATGTCATTTTCAGATGATATTATCTACCTAGTTGAATTTCCACTGATTTGTTTTCCCATTTGGTATTTGTTTATTTTTGTTTGTTTGTTTGTTTTTTAAAATCTACTTTTTATAGAAAATTTAAAAAGCACAGAGAAGTTCAAAGAAAAAAGAAAAATTGTCCATAATACCACTATACAGATAAACAACACATGAAAAGGATTGCATAACATTTTTACACCCAGATGTAGCATTGCTTGTCTCTTGGATTTCTCTCTTCTTTGTGAAAAGGTTTCTTTTGATTTTTTTCTCCAAAAGATGTAGGCTTGGTCTAAAAAAGCAGTTTATATACAGACATCATAATGTCCTATGCACCAAAACTTTCTTCCTCTAACATTGCTCAAAGGAAAGCACACATTCAAATTGAGTATTCTGGATTCTGTTCCACCATGTTGGCTGTACCCTGGCACTAATGTTGCTTTGGCACATTAATTGAAATGTCAACTCTAGCAGCCCTAAAAAAGAACTTTTTGTCTGTTTATTTTTTCCAAATCTTTTTTTGTGTTTGGGTAGTAGTCTTAGCATAGGATACTAGAAACAATTCCTAGATAAAGACATAATAACATTCATTTTTTTCTCACTGTACTTATTTATTCCTTTGTAGAGTTTACTTCCCGAATAGGGTCATTAAACTAACACTTTTTAGAAGTAGCTGCCTCTAAATTTTACTAAGTTTGACTTTGAAGAGGCTTAATTTGGTGGTTTAAAAATGGCTGGAGTTGAAGACTAAGTCCTTGAGGTTTTAAAGATTTTGACTTCTCTGTAATTTCATGTGTTACTCAATAAATACTTACTGAGCAACTACGATGTGCTTGGCACTATTGTAGAGTTGGGAAATAAGGGAAAATAACAGTTGTTTAGGAACTTGAACGTAAAGTAGAAATCGGGTTATTTAAATTGGATGATAAAACAGTTTTGTCTGCATATTCTGTATTTAATAACAAATAAAATGACTATTTTAGGTAAACCTCTGCCTCCCTCATTTATTAAGAAAGGAAATTGTGAAATTAGATGACTATGACTTAAAGTGTTTACATTTTGGGACTACTTTATAATTTAGGATGGAAGTGTTTATTTGCTACTAAAACAGATGATAAAAGTAGGCAAAATGGCACTGGAGGTACGCTACTGTTAGGCATTTTTATACATTTTATTTGAATTAAGTCATTTAATCCTCAGAATAGCTCAATTTTAAAGGTGATAAAACAAGCACAGAAAAGTTAAATAGCTTTCTGAAGCTCACATAGCTAAACTAATAGAAAAACTAGGATTTGAAACAGAACATTCTTACATTAGGGCCCACACTCTTAACCACAATATTATCATTACACTTTATGTGTCCAGAAATATAAGCTCAGGTACACAAATAAGCTTGAAGGGTAATATAAGCACTATGACATGTTGCTGTCACTTAACAGAATGAAGGATCAGGGGAAGAATAAGGGGTACATTGTACATGCAGCTCTTTCTTTATGATGATTCTTAGAAACTGCTATAGGACAGTACCACTTTACATATCATCGGCCAGAAATTATTCCCATTGTCTTACCTATCTACAAGGGAGACTGTGTAATATAATCACATTCCGGATGGCAACATAACAATTTTACCACTCTGAATGAAAGGCAAAATGGATTTAAGGAGGTAAGTAGATAAGTACTGTCCTGTACTGTAATTCCAGTGTTATAATGTGTTCTACTAGAATCATTTTAAATAAAAGATCAATTAAAATAATATGCCTATTGCATATAATATGACCCTTCTATGGAAAGTTTAATAGAAGTGATTTCATACTTTTCAAATTAGCAAGGAAATAACCACTATTTGTCATCATCTAAATACTATATATATGTATAGATAATAGAGAATAAGTAATAGATAATAGAAAATATAATATACAAAATATACACACACACACACATGCACACATTAAGATAAACTTCTATCTTCTCTTGCTTGAAAGCATTTAATGTCCCTTTATTTCACTCAGATAAAAGTAAAGATTTTCAGTGCCCTACATGGCTCTACCTGATTTATTTTCCTTGTTTTGTTTTTGTTTTTGTTTTTGTTCATCTACTGCACTCACTTTTACTCAGTGTACTCCAACCACTCCTTGTCATTCTTAGAGTAGTTGAGACCCTTGGCCTCTGGACATTGTCCTAGCAAGCTCCATCCTGAAACAATTTCCCAAAATACCCCTGAAGCTTGCTCCTTCGTCCACTTCGAGTCTCTTTCATTTGTGTCACTTTCTCAGTTAGTCCTTCTCTGACCACCTCTTTGTATTTCAATCCTCACCCCCAACCTGAGCACTTCTAGACCTCATCCTCATTTTATTCTCTTCATAATACTCAGCATCCTCTAATATTCAACACAACTTTCTTGCTATTTCCTTTTCTCTATTGTCTATCTTCTTTCACTAGAATGTCACACTTGTAAAGGTTACCCTCACAGCTTAGAAAACGGCTTGGCTTTCTAGTAGAAACTTAATAAATACTTTAGGAAATTAGTTAGCCTTTGCCTCCACTATTTAACTCAAGCTATCAACATTATACTGTTTTTATTTTTAGCACTAGAATAGCTATCTATTAACTATATGGTTTTTAACCATTTTTACATTTAATAGTTCTTTATTTCTATGACAAATAAATATTTCAGAGATGTAGAATGAAGAAATGCAAGAAGTGTGTGATACTGAGATGAATATTTTAAACCTCAGAGTAGGTTACTCAGTTACTATTTTAAACATCTCCTCCCCTATTTAAATCTTTAGGAGTTAATCTCTACATCATCTACTTCATTAAGAAGAAATACAACTCCTTGCCAGTTTCAAAAGGATTGCTTAAATTCTTTCTCTGTTCTACCATACTTTGTCTCCACTTCCTTTTCCAATTTATTTTGCAAGGAAATCTATTTTTTCCTAAAGTGGAGTTATGTGCTGCCAGTTTTGATATTTTACTATCCACATTCTCATCAGTGTTATCATCTCTAAACTTTTGAATCAAAAGTATCACAGAGAATTGTTTTGAAATATATTTTGACTGAAGTGCTATCTTATTTAAGCATATCAAAATTAATTGTGCTCATACAAATATCTATGTGTTTTTGCATATTGTATTACTTCTTAAATGCTGATAAGAATTAAAAACAGTACTTAAGTGATCATAGAATTGAGCCTGACTTGAAAACTACAGCTATTTCTCTTATCAGCAAAACTATTATTGTAGCTTTCTGAAAATGTTGAAGTTAATTCATATTTTAATTAATATTCCATAAAATCAGAATATAACATTTCATGGTGGTTTTATAGAATAGTTATTTATTGTCGTTAACTTAAAGATTTCTGAGAGACATTAAAATATGAGATATTATAGCATGTATATTATTTATGGTCAATTTAACTACTTTTGGATTTTAAAGATCTGGAAGCATATTTAATCAATTATAATCCACTCCTGAGATTAAATTCTGTCTTTGGTAAACTGTGGAGAGTATGTAAAATTTGATGTGAGTATGTGTGTGTATGTTCTGTGCATGTATGTTTAAATGTGAGATGTGTAAATTTCATTATGATTATCATCGATGTACCTGGGTAGACTTATAATGGTTCACTACAAAATATTCCTTACAGCCAGGAATATAAAATGCCAATTATGTTCATCAGGACATCAATTTGTCATCATGTGCAAGGATATTTATGCTAAGACTTAATTTCCTTTTTCTTTATTATTAATGATGCTTTATACTTGAAAGAAATTTGGTCTTGAAAGCTTCTTAAAATCATTAATCCTCATGATATATATGAATTTGTTAAGAATTCTTATCTATACTTTGAAATGGGAAAAGTACAAAACAGCTTACAAGGGGAAGTAGTCCATGTTGTTGAACAGTAGTCTTTTCTATCAAAAGAATGACTTTACACAGAAAACAAGTCTAAGTAGAGGCAAAATTATTGCACTTTATTTTATTTAAGTTTTTAATTTTTCATATGTTTGTGCATGTATGCATAGAATAGTATATAGCTTCAGGAGAATTTGGGTGTAAAAAGATTGTTATATTTTCTTTGTGGAAGAATAAATACCAGAAGTTACCTTTTCTTGTATGCAATGCTTTTTAATAGCAAAAATTGAAGATGTAATTTTTGTCATGCATAGAGGAATACATCCAAATGTATTAATCTAAAAATATCCCATTTGAGACATCTGGTCTGCTCAAAGCTTCATCTTACATAATTATGTTTTACTTCAGGGGGAACTTTAAGCTATGTAATATTCCTATTCAATGTTTTAATTGGAAGTAGATCAATGGCTTCTTTTATGTTGTTCAAATCAATTATTTTCTAATGCTAAAAATTTCATGTAGAAATCAAGAAAAAAATCTTAGCTATTAATATTTACTCGTTATAATTTAAAATGAAAGGAAAATTTTGCAGATAAGTAAATCTAAATAGAGGATAACAAAGACATTTTCTTAAAAAGGAAAAAAACAAAACAAAACAAAACATTGAAATGAAAGTAAAAAATATAGATTCTGCCTAGCTAGAAAAAGAGGGCAATGGAGAATGATAAATGGCAGCAACCAATTTCTGATTCTGCTTTTGATTATTACTTACTTGCTCCTTCTTATCTGCTTCCTCAGCTATTTGTTCATGTCTTTGCTACTGCACTTACATCTTTGTGAGTTATATACTTATAAAAGCCTGCCTCTCTGATTTTAACTTATAGGCAACTGGAGGTAAAGGACAGAGTGCAAGCGATCTTTATATAATTATTTCTTTTACATTGCCTAGTGGATATTAAGTACTCAATAAACATTTGTTGAATGAAAGAAGGAAAGAAAGAAAGCGATAAAGGAAATTACTAGGATGTAGAAACTGAAGACCTGTAGAGACATTTAACTCTGTGGGAAAGGTTGAGAAATTCAACTATTAATGAGTAACAAATCTTTTAACTCTGATTTTCCCAAACCCAGGCCTAGCTCTTCCTTCACTCAGCTTTGTGTATGTGCAACAGAAAATCTCTACAGGCACTTTTCCTTTTGTTTCTCATTTTTTTTGTTTGTTTTCCTTTATCTTTCTTTTTCTTGTTTAGCCTCCATTCGGTTGTCTCTTTACCATAACTTAGTAATGGGTGCATATATATTCTCCCTTCCCTGTGTACCTTTCTTAATTAGTACATTTACAAAAGATATCTAACAAGCTGGCCTAAAAATATGTTTTTGATAGTTCAGATATTAGTTGTAGAAGTAAAGGTATAGGTATATAAATACAAAAATATTTTTAAAAATTCTCCCTTTACTTTCAACATTTTGTTAAAACAATACTGTGGCTGTAAAAATAGTATGTGGAAATAAATTTGTCAACTACTCTCTTGCCTTTCTCAATAAATTTTAACTAACATCTTTCACTCTCTCTCAAATGATATATTTATATCTCAAAATTTTCTTACAGTTTAAAAGTCAGTGAAATGCTATTTTTCATTTATATACCCCTCAGTATTTCTATTTGTCATTCTTAATTCTTTATAAATATTAGCTTATTTAAACCTCAAATATCACCATGAGATAGGTGTTATTATTAGCCTCACTTTACAGAGAAAAATACTCAGTACTTAAAGCTAGTAATTATTATAAACAAGGGTTAAAAAACAAAAATGTCTGATTCCATAATCCAATATGTTATGCTAATTTTCAAATAAACTACAACTTTTAAATTAACACAAACGAAACTTACATATGTTAAGTCAAACAAAATACTTCCATACCAATCAATTCAGATTTGACAAAAAGCAAGCTGAAGCTGATTTCGATCATCAATTCACTTAACAATGACCTTTCTCTTTCTGGAGGTATTTCTCTTAATCAGCTATTTCCTTAAAAGGGCCGAACACATTATTTTACTTAGAATGTTTATGCAAGTACATTACTTGTTCACATGACCACCATATAATAAGAATTTCTAAGCCCTGATATTGGACTTTATAGAATAATTTCAAGAGACCACAAATTCCCTAAAGAAGAATTCCTTATTAGGAAAATAGTGTATGCCTATATATATTTTTTTCCTGACTGGATACTATAGTTTTTTATCAAATTCTCAAGTGACCAAAAAAGTAAAAAATCTTCTATTTTATAAGCAATTTTCATTTATTTAGTACATATAGGGTATTAAGTGCAATGTTACAAAGTGCTTTCTCTATTTTATTTAATATTGATGGAGATTTGAGATTCACAATCAAGATTTCAGAATAGGTAAATTCTGTGCCTCCTCTCACAAGTATATCAAAATTACAGTTAAGCTACAAAACAACCATCATTGAAGATTGCTTGAAGTCTAGCTGAATAGAAGTTCACTGAAGACGAATTTTCCAATCAAATGGCTAACCTCGTAATCAGCTCTTTGTTCTGCTTCTGTAGACATGCTTGCCACATAGGCTGAAGGGCAGGGTGACCTCAAGATCAACTGAAGACTCACCCTCCCCTTTGTTTGTTCTGTCTGAATAATGGATATATCCCCTTTGCTTGTTCTGTATAGATAACAGACATATCCCCTTTGCTTGCTCTGTCTGGATAACAGATGTATTGCCTAAATTCCTGTCTGAGAATCTCATGAGCCAATAGGCTCATGCCAACTGTAACTGCACAGATAAGCCCTATAAAACTAAGGTTCCCCTGAACTCGGGGCCCAGATCTTCAAAGCATTAGCTCTTCTGGTACCGCCAGCATAATAAACCTGAGTTCTCCAACTCTCCAAGTGGTGCTTGTTTTCTCGCTGGTCTGAGTTTTCTGCAACACTACAACTAAGAACATACAGAAGAAGCCACTTTAAGACTGGTAAGAGAAGCAGAAATGTGAAAGAGACTGGTTCCACACCCATGTGTGGTGATTACAAATTGAGAGGGATATCTGCTGCAGAGCTCTCCCAGGAGGATCAAGGAGTCCCAGCCCCACACCAGGATACCCAGCCCAGGAAACCAGTGTCAGAAAGAGAAGTGTCTACAACTTCTGGCTGTGAAAACCAGTGAAGATTATGGCTGAGTAAGATAGAAGGCAGTTGAAATTTTAGGCTTTTATCTTAAAGTTTCTGCACATGGATTTACTCCCTGACAGACTGGCTATGAGCTCCATTACTGGGGTAGCACCTTGAAAAGTGCCAGGGCATAAGGTGAGAAACACAATATTTTAGCTTCAGGGAGATGACTGGAGGGGCAGCTTTCTTCCAGAAAAAAAATATCTGGTTAAATCCATTGTTTCTTTGCTGAGCTCTCCCTTTTTCTGAGGTACAGACACAAGTGGTCACCATATCCGAGTCTTCATCAATCTGGCTAACATCGTTCACCCTGCCTTGGTGATCTATTGAAACTTTGCCCCATCCAACTTGAGACCCACCAAAGCTGCTTTCAGTGGCTTTCCAATACAAATGACTGTTTTGGACTCATGCTGGAGACTTTCCTAAAATCTCTCAGGGGTTCACAAAATCCAAATAAGCAGCATCTGGACTCGACATGCCCTGTACCTCTTGCTGAGCCCCAAGCCCAGTACTAGCAGCAGATAAAGAGCTTCACAGACAAGAAAAATAAATAAATAAAGAAGTTTATCACTACCAAACCAGTATTACAAAGAATGTGAGAGGGACTTCTTTAAGAAGAAAAATAAAAAGGTCAAAAATATAAATAATAAAATGGAAATAACTACATATCTTTCAACAATTATTTTAGATGTAAATGAATTAAATTATCCAATCAAAAGGTAAAGTAGCCGAATAGATAAGAAAACAAAACCTTTACATATGCTGCCTACAAAGACTCTAGATAAAAAGACACAGAGACTGAAAGTAAAGAGATGAAAAAGATATTTCATAAAAATAGAAACAAACAAAAAAAGCAACAAAAAACTGGGGTAGCAATACATGTACCAGACAAAATAGACTTTTAAACAAAGACTATAACAAGAGACAAAGAAGAGACCCAGTAATCTCACCTCTGGGTATCTATTCAATGAAACTCAAAACACTACTTCAAAGGGGCATTTGCATTTATATGTTCATTACAGCATTATTTACAATAGCCAAGGTATGCAGGCACCCTTGGTGTTCATCAATGGATAAATGGATAAAGAAGAAGTGGTACATATATGCAATGAAAAATTACTTAGCCATAAAAAATAATAAAATCTTGCCATCTGCAACAACATGAATGGACCTAGAAGGTATTGTGCTGAGTGGAATAATTCAGACAGAGAAAGACAAATGCCATATGATTTCATTTACATGTGGAATCTAAAAAATAAAATAAACAAACAAAACAGAAACAAATTTATAGATACAGAGAACATTTTAATAGTTCCAGATGAGAGCGGGGTTGAAGGAATAGGTGAAAAATGAGAAAGTAATTAAGCAGTACGAATTGGTAGTTGAAAAAACATAGTCATAGGAATGTGAATTATAGCATAGAGAATATAGCTAATAACATTTTAATAACTATGTATGGTGTCAGATGGGTGCTAGATTTATTGGAGTAATAACTTCATAACTTATATAAATGTCTAATAACTGTGTTGTACACCTGAAACTGATATAATATTGCATGTCAACTATGATTTAAAAAATAAAAAATATTAAACAAATAAATTAAAATAAAATAAATAAAATAAATTGAAAACAAAACAAAATATTGATGGAGAATATAAAGAGCAGATGCTTCATGAATGTATTCTGATTCTTAGCTTTTTGACAAGCATTTTATGGCTTCTTAATAAATATCTGTTTAATAAACTAATGAAGTGTTTGGTGGTTATTTATGTATTATAGATGGTTGCACATGATTCTACAACCATTTCTAAGCAGCAGAGGAACTGTATTATCAGTGCCACACATAATTATCCAATAAATTCTTCCACTTTCAACTGAGTCATTTTAAAAACCACAACATAAACTATTAGTATCTTTTTAAACAATAGAATCAGTAGGTTATAAAATCATTAACATTATAAATAGGATGTGTCTTCATTAATTATTAAGGTTCATCAGAATGAAATATTTTGTTTTTCTTTCACTTTAAAGAAATTATTATTTTTGCTTTTACTTCTTTTTTTAGCTTTTTAATGTCATTTTTTGTACAAATAAATTTACAAATTATAAGTGTTATACTTTGATGACATTGGACAAATGCACACGCCCATTTAGACAGCACCCATACCAAGATGATGAAATTTTCATGTCTACTTATTCCCAGAAGCAAATATTTCTAATTTATATTATTATAGGTTATTATTGCATGGTTAGAACTTCATATATATGAAGACATACAGAATATATTATTTATATATGCCTTTTTTGATTTTCATAATGTCCATGAGATTCATTTATTATATTTATAACTAGTTCTTTTTTATTGCTGAGTATAATCCACTATATGTGTATATCACATATTTTTTAATCCATTTTTTCTGTTAATATACATCTGAATCTTACCAGTTGGGAGATATTATGAATAAAGCTGCTTTTAACATTTATACAAATCTTTTTGAGAACATAGATGTCTATTTCTTTTGCATGAATGACTAAGATTTGAATTAAATTGGTTTTTATTAAAATTAAGAAATCTGGCTTGTTTGGTTTTAAATATTTTCCTGCTTGTCTTTTATCTCTGCATTCTCTTCATTCTCTGAAGCAAATTAAATGTTTTTAGAACTTTTAATATTCCCATGTAAGTCCCTGAAGTTCTGTTTATTTTCATTCTATTGTTTAATCTTCTTCTTCTTTTTTTTTTTTTTTCTCTCTCTCTCTCCTGGATAATTTCTATTCATTTATCTTGTTGCTGTCTTTCTCTTCTGTCATTTCCATTTTGCTATGAATCTTATACAATGTTTAATATCAAGTATTTTATTTGTTCAGTTCTAGGATTTTCTTGGTTCTTTATATTGTTTTTGTTTTCTGCTGAATTTTTTGTCTTTTTATTCAGCATGAACATGTTTCTTTACTTCATTGACCATAGTTAAATAACTGCTTTCATGACCTCATGGTATACATAATAGCTGAGTCATTTTAGAATTGACATCTATAGATTATTTTTTCTTTTGAGAATAAATCAAAATTTCTTAATTCTTTGCATATTGATATTGTATAAGTTTTGTATTGTGTCCTAGATATTGAAGATGCTATGTTACAAATTCTTCTATACTCTTCTGAAAAATGTCAATATTTTTCTTTCAGCCAGCAATTAACTTGGTTAGTTAAACTGCTATTTCTATCTCTTGGAGCTCAAATCTCGGTTGCTGTTTGTTTCCCCTTTAGCTTATTTTTAGTCAGTCTCACACAATCAAGTCTCAGAATTGACCAGAGAATTACAGAATTTATACAAAAATGTGTGACTCTCTTTATCTGGTACTCTTACCAAGATTATCCCACATTCCTCACCCATCATTAAGTTTTGAGGTATAATTAACAGATACAAATTTTATATTAAATATATGCAGCATGCTGATTTAACATAAATATACATTATGGAATAATCACCACAATTAATTAACATATTCATCACTTCACATAGTAACCCTCTTTTTTATTGTTAATGAGA
The DNA here is from genome assembly GCF_000325575.1 of Pteropus alecto. Classification (NCBI taxonomy): domain Eukaryota; kingdom Metazoa; phylum Chordata; class Mammalia; order Chiroptera; family Pteropodidae; genus Pteropus; species Pteropus alecto. Next base: position 12,974,987 of record NW_006494613.1, read on the forward strand.
ATATGAGACTCTCTTAACAAAATACAAGCATACAATACAATATTATTAAGTATAGTTACCATGCTGTATGACCCATTTACTTTATAACTGGAAATTTGTACCCTTTGATTAACATTTTACCATTTTCCTCACTTCTATTCCTCTGACAACCACTCTCTACTCACTAGTTCTATAAGTCCAACTTTTTTAGATTTCACATATAAATGAAACCATATGTCTTACTGTGTCTGGCTTTTTTTCACTTAGCATAATGTTCTCTATGTTCTATCATTTTGCAGCAAATGGAAAAATTTCTTTTTTTTATGGTTGGATAATATTTCATTATTACATATATATATGTATATAACACATCTTTACCTATTTACCTAATGATGGATACATAAGTTATTACCATATCTTAGCTATTGCAAATAATGCTGCAATGAGCATGGGAGTACACATATCTTTGGGTATATACCAAGATGTGGGATTCTCTTTTAAAAAAAAAAAAAACATTTGTTTTAGCAAGCAGGCACATCATTTTGATCTTTTTGTAGCTTTTTAAACATTTTTTTCAGAGTGCATCTATGGTAGTCTAGACTTCAGGGTGTTATTTCTAAGATATATTCTTTCTGGTGTCTTAATTGAATGTCTGAGGTTCTCAGTGCAATCTCTCCATTCAGCTGTTTGGAACTCCTGCATTACCCAGTAATGTGTGGCATCCAGATTTATGTTTCAGCTCACAGCTCTCTCATAGCTGTTTCTGTCTATGCATTTCAGATTTTCTTCCTTTCCATGGGCAATTTGGCATTTGGCAAAGACAGAATTTGAGGTTCCTTCTCTGCACAGCTCCCATATTTTTTGCCACTTCTAATTCACCACCTTCTTCCTCAGTGTAACAACCATGATCTCCTTAGGCTCTACCATTTTGTTCTGTAGTCCATTTGCTACAACATAGGTGAGGCTAGAGGACATTATACTAAGTGAAATAAGCCAGGCAGAGAAAGACAAATACAGATACTCCTCAATTTATGATGGGGTCACATCCCAATAAACCCATCATAATTGAAAATATTGTAAGTCAAAATGCATGTCATAAAACACTGTAGAATATCAGTTGTTTACTTTTGTGACTAGAAGCTGCAGCTCACTGCTGCCTTTCAGCATCATGAGAAAATATCTTACAGCATATCATACTAGCCAGGGAAAAGATCAAAATTCAAAAATTGAAGCAGGGTTTCTATTAAATGTATATAGCTTTGGCACTATTGTAAAATAATAATAAAAAAATGTAAAACCATCCTAAGGGACTGTCTTTACTAGATGCTACTACTTATAAGTAAAAACTTAAAAAAAAAAAAAAAAAAAGCTGATTTTACAGAAATAGAATACAATTGTGGTTGCTAGAGGCTGGGGCTGGAGTGAGAAATGGGAAGATGTAAATCAAAGCTATAAGATGACTAAGTTCTGGAAATCAAAGGTACAGCATGGTGATTATAGTTAATAATTCTATATTGTATATTTAAAGTTTGTTGAGAATATATCTTAAATGTTCTTACATTAACAACAGTAAAAAAGAGAACTATATGAGTAGATGGATGTGTTAAAGATCTTGGTCATAATATCATAATGTATATGTATATCAAAGCATCATATCATATACTTTAAATACAATTATATTTGTCAATTATTTCTCAATAAATCAGGAAAAATATTTTAAAATAAAATAATAAAACCATCTGTTGACTATAACTACAGATGTGTTTAGATGTCATAAAATAATCTTCAGTGAAAAATAAAAATTGTTTTACTAATTTTTAAAAAATGCTAAGTCTGACATTCAGGCTCTCTCAGAAAGCAGTTTTATTCCCGATGTACTTTTTTATATCTTTTCATGTCTAATTTTTTTTGTTGTTATTTTTGTTGAAAGTTGGATATTTTAGATAATATATTGTAGTAATTCTGGATACTGATCCAGACTCCCTCTCTAGGATTTGTTGTTGTTATAGTTTGCTTGTCTATTTGTTTAGTAAATTGGCTAGACAAGGTCAGTAAAATTTATTTCCCTTATACTATGCAGCCTCAGATGTCACTCCTCAAAAGACCCAATCTTGGCCACACTCACAATCACTCAGGGTGACCATGGTTTTAGCAGGGCTTTTTTGACTGTCTCTTAATCTTTCTTAAATTACCTATATCCGTTGGCATTACACCCCACAGTTGGCCTCTACTAATTGCCAGCTAATTAACCTATTATTTTACATACTGCTCTGGGGCTTCAATTGTTCCACAGTTTGATCCAATTAATCCTTAGCCCCTTTGCAGGGGTAGTCTTTGAGACCAGACTTTGTGACTTGTTCTAACCCCAGGAAACCTCTTCTCTTACTGTAGTCCTCTCTGTTAAAATCCTAGCTACTCTAAGATTCATCTTGTTATTCTTCTGGAAATATTAGAGAAATTTTCACAGAGAATAATAAGATAAGAAGAAATAATTTAGAAGATTGGAATTATTTTCTGTCTGAAACACTTAAATAAGAGTAAGCACTATAAATATAGATATATTAGAGTAACAAAATTAAGGTTGTAGAATTTTATTTTATTGCAAAAATCAATGTTAGTAAAATTAGTAAACTAACAATAGCTAAAATTGGCCCTATGTAAATCAGAGTGGCCTTAGACCTACATTACAAATATTCTTTTCTTTATACAATTTAATTTTTTAATGAATTCTTCATAGAGAATAATGTCAATGACTATACTTTTTAGCACTTTGCTACAGATGCATTGCTTATAACCTCATATATGTGTGTATGTTTATAATATTCACAGTTGTATAGAATGCTATTTTTAAGTAGTTCAGTCTAAAAATTAAGAAATTATGAGGAAATAACTACATTATATTATTCACATATCTTTTAAGAAGGTTTTTCTCTAGGCAGTAATAGAGTTAATGATGCATTAATTTATGGTACAA
>NW_006494613.1:12977953-13001664 GCF_000325575.1 Pteropus alecto
TAAGTAAAGCATGCACTGCTTAGATATGATTTTTATTATAACTTGATGGGAAAGTTGCATTTTGGGATGACATAGAATAACACTAGCATAAAGTGTTACGGATACTGACTAGAGAAACTATACAATTATTTTAGAATTTTCTCTAGAAACATTTACATAGCAAAATTAGCATCAGATATATTATGCAATGCCAGCATGCAATTAAATGAATTCTGGCTTTTTAAAATTTGAATGCATGTGGGGTGTATACATTCTATAGTAATTTCACAGTAGTAAACAAAAAATATAGTTAAACATTAAAAACTAAAGCATCTGAAATCCTGCCTTATTACCATATTAATACTTTGTTGCAAATAGAATGAGGTTATAGGGGTTTTTTTTGGTCAGGAATTGTGATGGTTGTTCAGAATAACATTCTGCCTAAGGATGATCACTTCTTCTTCAAGGATTTTATACCTCACCTTGTGATTCTGAAGGCCTAGTTGTGAACAGATTCTCATAATCAGTCCTTGACAGACACACTTCCAGAAACCAAATTTACAAGAAAATGTTTTGTAGCTAAAGTCAATTAATTTCTAGTGAGAGTTATACTCGCCTCAGGTGAAATGTTATTCTAAGTGGATTGGGCATCCAAATTCCCCAAATAAATAATCCAGCATAATTATTTTTAGATTAGTCAGGAGTTTTTGGTCTCAAAACCTCCAATCTATACATTAGAAATAAAATTGAAAACAAAAAAAATTGTTATGTGTATAAATAATTTAATCAGAAAATAGAATGTAATCACAGTTGAATTTGTACATCCAAACTTTCAGGACTACCAAAGAACATCTATTTGTAGAAGTTTATAAATTTTTAAATAATAATAATAAATGGATGTCCTATTTCTAGAATTACATATCTAGACCTGGATTTAACTGTTAATTTTGTCAAATTAGCTGTGAGCTAATTTTTTTCTTGTCTTGTCATTTTTTAATTAAACTATCATTTTGTATTTTATTTGGTAGAAGAAATGGACTCACTCAAGTGTCCTTAAGTATGGGAGCAGTCAGTATTATAAGGATGCACACATCTATGGAATTAGCAATATAAGTACAACTGACCCAGAGAAAGGATTAATTGTAGAATCCAACATCTTCCCTGTAATACTCTAAAATTAATTTAGCTGTTTTCTCAACTGATTCTTTCTCTTCAGCTACCACTTTTTAATTTATTGTTTCTCAATTCCAAATATCTAATGTTACCTGTTTTGTGATACTCAGGCTTGAACTCTGCAAACCACATTTATTTTTTGCCAATTAGTTACTAAAAGTTTCTGTCAGCAGAAGACATTAGAAAGAGATAGCAAGGCTGGATAAGAAAGAAGAGACTTGCTACTGATGACTACAAAGTCTGTGCTGCAGGTTCCCCAAGTTTATTGAAGTGTTTTCAGAAACAAAATGGCATGCTCACATCTTTAATTTCACAGATCAGGTCACTATTAAGAAACATATACATCTTCTATGACTACCATAAAACAATCAGTACTGATATGATTAAAACTAAACACAAAGTTTTATTATTTGGGTTACAGAATTGCAATACGAGGTAAATTCACTGCCTTGCAATTATCTATCTCACATGAATGTTATGACAACGTGAAGGACTGAGCAACTACAGCTTGGAATGAGAGATTCTAGTTGAACACAGAGGAAACTGAGGACCTTAAATTTCTGTCATTCTAGGCTTCTTCCTTTCACTAGTCGCAGAAGTCTTTCCTTGCTTGAATATCCTATAATAACATTATTTGTAGCAATTTTATTACAAAGAGATGCTAATTTTATTTAAGAATAATTCCCATAATACTTCGTTGTCACTAGGCCCATAAACAGTAACATACCACAGCATGCTCCAGATAGGCAAGTATAAAAAAATGCCCCAGGAGGAAATTCCTTATGTGCCAAAACAATTTCAAGATTTTGCTAATTTTTATCAGAATAAATATATAAAATATGTGTGGGAATATATGCCAAGAATGTTAGATGAAGGAATAACACTGAATTAGGTTGAATTTATAGATATGAACATACTTAACAGAAATTCTGGGTTAATGTGTTAACTTGTGCACCTGAAAGTGGCTGTAAAAAACTTCCCTGAATTAATTAAGGGAAAAAATTCCAAATAAATAGAGTGCAAGAAATAGTGTCATGGAATTTTTATAGGCAATATATATATACCTACTCTCCCAATACTTACCCTCATAAGACCCAGAGAACTCTACATTGATTAAGGCATTAAGAAATATATTAGTGAGTAGAGCATCGGTATCCTTGAAATGCTCTGTTTAACTGTCTTTTCTATAACAGGAATGACAATAGAGATGATGCAATAGAAATGAGTCCTCCGATTTTAGTGGAAATAACTGGGTACCTGGATATTCAAATTTCAGATTCTAAGCAGCAGTGCTTACTTTTTATTTTTAGTAGTAGAACAACAGGGATAATATGGTAATTAGAAAATTTTGATTCGCAGGGATTTTTATTCATGATTAATTTATCTACCTTTATCTAACAATGATAATAAAGTCTGGTTACTAAAATGTATTCACTTTAAATAACAAAATAAAAACAAAACAAACAAAACAAAATTCCAAATCTGGTGGCCAAAAACCTAAATCGATCCACCACAATAATAAATTGTTGTTCATTCAGTTGCCAGGACTAAGCCAGTTCACAAGCCTAAAATATATAGATTGAAGGGGAGTCTAAATTCCCTTGAAGAAAGACTCTGCAACACCACAAGTATATACTCTAGGTATATGCTTCTTTAAAGCATGCCCAAAAGAGAATTGCATTTACTAGAGTGATTGTACACTGTGTAAAAATAAATATTCAGGCCTTTTGCAAAATACCACTTTCTTTAAACTGATTAAAAAGTTAGGAGAATATACAATGCAATAATTATTCATGGTCCACCAGCCAACAGAAGATTTTCTTTGATTCAGGTGATAAATGGGATTTTGTTTAAGTTTATATCACACTGAGCCCAATTCGTATGAGGTCTTATATGATGGGTTAGCTCCTCAGTTTATGAATGTATTATAGACATAGTTATAATTGACAGAAGGCTGAATCCCTATATTTGCTGTCTGCCCAATAGTGTAGAGCCACTGTAGGAGAAAAAGTAAAATTTGATCCCCTAGAACTTTCTTCTCTTCCAAAACAGTAGAGCAGAAGCAGTGCGACATTCTTAAGGTATTGTAGATATTAGAGTAAACATAAAAATCTTGAAACATGAAAAACTATGATAACACAATTTAACTTGCTTCTTTTAGCTGTGCAAAAAGTGAGTGGATCTTGGAATGTATAAATTGTTGTATCTGAATTAGGAAGAGACTCAGGTGCCTTTGCTGTTCCAAGCATAGTATCTTTTATGGAGCAAACTGACAGTTCTCTGGGCACTGGATATGCAGCTATTGACCTAAATAATGCAGTTTTCAATGTACGAATTTGAAAAGTTTATTAAAAGCTGTCACTTTTATATCAGGACGAAGAGTACATTTTTGGAAATTGTTCCTCAGGACTCTATCAAGTCTTCAAGTCTGTGCAATAACATAGTCCACAGAGATCACAATAGTTTTGATATTCCACACAACATCACATTGTTCCACTAACACATTGACTTAGTGAACTTTATGAACAGGAAGTAGCAAGTATTTTAGATTCTTTAGTAAGATTTATATGAATCAGAGGATGGTATATAAACCTCAAGAATACTTAGGGGACTGCTAACTCAGGAAAGTTTCTAAGAGTACAAAGGTCTGAAACATATCATAATATTCCCTTCACACTGAAAGACAAGTTGGAAAAAAAAAAGAACCATCAGAAACAAAACATAATGCTTGATGGGCCTCTTGGATTTGGAAACATCATATACTTTAATTAAGTGTGCTACTTTAAACTATTTACCAAGAAATCTGACAGTGTTTAGTGAGAATTAGAGCAAGAAATGGCTTAGCATCAATTCTAGGCTGAAGTCCCAGTTATTCTTCAACTTGGCTGTATGAACAAAAGATCTAATATTTTTCAAAGTGTCTGTGGCAAATAGATAGGGATGCTGTATGAAGCATCGAGCAAGCACTAATGGAAGAATGACACAGTCCTATGGGGTTTTTGAAAAATCCTTTCTCTCTTATGCAAATAGCTATCCACTCCTTGGAGACATAGCTCCTGCTTGCTACTGAGCCCTGGAAGGTACAGAAGACCAGACTTGAGCAAGTCTGAAAACCACATGTAAATTAATGAGAATATGGCTCAAATTTCTTTGACAATAATTTCTGTCATAGTGCCTCTTTTACTCAGTCTGTACCTATAGGTCTTTGAGGAGTTTCCTATGACCATTTGGCCAAGGAGTACAACATCCAGGCTTAGTTAACCAACCAGCCATTGTAATTTCACTCAGAGGTGCCTTTAAAGGAAAATTTGAAGGAAAATATTCTAGTGCTCAGAGCTTCAAGTGTTGTACTTGGCTATTCACTTTGTCGAGGCCAAGTAATGGCCAAAAGAAGAGATCTACATTAATTCACAAGTACTTGCCAATGATTTTCCTGGACAGTTAGGAACTTGTAAAAAAATAGAATTGGAAAATTGGTGACAGTGAGGTCTGTGTAAGAGGCGCGTGGATGGATTTCTCAGAGTGCGTACAAAATTTGAAAATAATTGTGTCCTATTTGAATGCTTCTCAAAAGTCATACACTGCAGAAAAAGTTTTTTAGGTTGACAAATTATACATTTTCTGGATTTCAGTCAGCCTCTTTATCTAGCCACCAAATTCTTGCTCAACACATCCGTGGTAACCATAACAGCAGGGATGGAGCCTTTACATAGGCTCATCTACATGAATATTCTTCACCAATGCTAAACTGACTAGCTACTACTAAATGCCTTATCTGCCAACAGCAGAGACCAATAGGGAGTCTTGATATGGAAGCATTCCATGGAGTGACCAAACAACCAGTATTGGACCCTTCCGTCAAGGAGAGAACAGAGCTTTGTCCTTACTGGAATAACTGTGTACTCTGGACATGGGTTTGTGTTCCTTAACCTTAATGCTTCTGCCAAAACCACATCCCATGTATTCATAATATAGCTTATTCATAATCATGACATTTTGTACAACATTGATTCTGATCAAGAAACTATTTTATAAAAAATAAAATAAAAATAAATAAGAGCAGCAAAGTGCTCTTGCTCATAGAATTCATTGGTCTTATCAACAGTTGCTCTAATCCACTGATGGAAAGGCCTACTAAAGACTTAGTTGTATTGCCAATTTCAGGGGAAAATATCACAGACATTTGAAAGTATGGAGTTTTTATCTTTTAGGACACAGCATATGTTTCAATTATTAACCAACATATTTGCTATCACTCCCATATCCAGAATACATAGACCTGGGAATTAGAGTGGAAGTAGAAGTTGTTCCTCTCTGAAACAAGTTCATTCACAGAGTTTTTGTTTCCCATGTGCTTAATTTTGATTTCTGCTGTTTTGGAGGTTCTGTTTCCAAGGGAGGTAAATTTTCTATAGTCAAGGTTTCTTTAAATTGCAACTTGAGACTGCCACCTGGCCTTTTTCTGCTTTTCATGATGTTGAACAACAGGTTAAACAAAGTGGTTGCTCTGCTCACCAGATTACCAAGGAGAAAGTTGGTTGCTGCTATGAAATGGGGCCAGGAATTATGTTTGGAACCCAGAGAATTCTTTGGGAAGTCTAATAGTATTTTAATGTCTGATAACATGTTATTGGAAAAATACAGAAATTGAAAAAATAAAGACCACTAAGGTTTTAGACCCATCAAGAAATTTAGAGGTTATCACATTAAGAAAAAGACATGACCTTATCAGCTGAAGACAAAGAAAACATAGAAGGAATTCTGGAAAAAGAAAGTAATAAGTATCAACTGTGGCTTAAAGCCTATGGCTTAGGGACAAAAGAAAAATTGAATAATGTAAGATTAAAGTTATAAATATCAATTATGCCCTCACAGTCAATTACAGAAATGAGGAATTCCTTGCTTTTTAAATTTATATTGGTATTTATATTTATATATTTTCTTCTTTGCTTGTTGTATGTATGTATATGTACGTGTGTGTATGTGTACACATGTACATACACATACACACACATGCACATATACATACATACAACAAGCAAATAATTTTTTCTTCTCCTTCTTTGTTTCTTTCATTATTTTATCCAAATTTTGTAGGTTAAATTTAAAATTTAGTAACAGAATTTACCACTAACTTAACAAGATTTATAATTCAGGGAACAAAATATGCAGATGTGACTCTGACTGAATTTGAGGATAAATTAACATAAATCAGAGATAAATAATGTGATAGCCTCCCAGACTCAGATACAATAACTATTGGAAGTTTACACTTTTTTCTTTTTTATTTCAGTAGAGTGTAAGAATATCTTCGCTTGAATAAAAGATTGTTACATCTTATTAAAAGGAATCCTAAATTGTTTTGTTATTGTACAGAAGTTAAAATCTGTGTAGAAAAAATCATGTATGAAAGCTAAATAGCCAAAGCAGCAGAACATAAAAGTTATTAAGTTTTACTTTCTCAGATTCAAACCGTCCCTCTATAATCTGGTTTCTGATGCCACAGCTGGAATTCTGCAAATTACGTATTTGTTCTGCTGGCTCCCTGTTGGCTTCTGTCAATAGGGAATGCTTAAAGAACAGTGGAAGGCTAGAGGAGGAAGAAGAAACTTGTTATCTTGGTTGCTTTCTATCTACTTTTTGTTTCTGTAAGCCTTCCCCCAGTGATGCTTAACCCAAGAGGCAGCAGTTCTTTCCTAGAAGAGATGCTGAATCCAGGCTGCAGTTTCTTCTACATGTATAGTTCCAGCTTGATTATGTCCTGTTCTGAGACATGAATACCAGAGGCTAGCACCTTCTTCTTAAAGGTCTGGTCTAGGCGCAAGACAATTAAATCCTCCACTCCTTGGTCAGAAACATGCACCATTGACCAACTCCTCCTCCTCAGAAGCCAGAGTCTCAGCTCTGTGAGACCCTTTGTCTGAACATCTAAGTCTTAATAATTCAAATCTTTTTCTTTTATTCTCTAGTCTTAGGGATGGTAGATGTTTCACTTTAGGGATGATAAAATTAATGTTCCATCTTATCTTTTAAGTAATATGTATAATAATTCTCTATATTAAATACTCTCTACTCAAATATTTGATGTGGTTTCTGTCTTCTGATTAGACCTTGACTGATTCAGTCACCCACAGATAGATTGTTTCCATTCATCCAGTTGAAGATCTGTAAGACGGTATTTGTTTGGCCTGGAATATCTTTTTGCACCAGCAGTCCACATTTTGACTGAGCTTGAATGAGAGGCCATTCCTGAACGAATCATATATAAATAAGGGTAATGCAGTGAAATTCACCCAGTGTAACTCATGATCTTTTAATTCCATATTTTTAATAAGTCCTATAGGTGGAGCATCTCTTAAAAGGCTAGGAACATATGTGGAACCGTAACTTATGATTCTAGAATACTTTCCTACTCATAGTGGAACTGGGAGTATTAAATGAGAAAAATATATGCAAAAATGCCTTTTATGGTACCTATCATGTTTGGTGTATTATTCTTTAGTTAATCTGTTTATCTTTCAGTCTGTCATTCACGTATAAGGATGCATATATATTTATATGTACATATTCCTTAATCTTAAAGAAAAATGGACTAATATGGCCAAAACAGAAGAAATATGAAAGCATCTTTAAATCATCTGTGAACACCACTGTCCATTATCTCTTAGATGGTTATGTGTCCATTGCCAAATTTATCTAGATATTGATAATACTCTTTCTGGAAAATCAGATACTAGTCCCTCCTAGCGAAATTCCAAATAAATTGTTTATCTGTTATATTTATAAACAGTTTAATCCTGATACTCCTTAGTTACAACTGTAAATGACTTTTTTTTTAATATGGTGACTATGTTATGATTTCAAAAGCACTGGCATTCACTTTTACGATTTAGATAATTTTTTTAAAAAAAAGCTTGCTAAAACTCTGTGCACATTGTTTCAAAGAATGTGCCATCTTGACAAGTTTTAGAAGCTGCTCAATTTTGTGCCAGACCTGTTCCTCTGAATGGATGTATGTGGTTCATTTCAGATATATTGATTTCCCTGATTCTACTGAAGTGAAAATATAAGGAAATGGAATATCAAGATTTAATTTCTCTTTCAGTGAAGTCTTTAATAATTTCTAGAGGTTCCTCTTTATTGAATTTCAATATTGGCTTTGCTTGTTAGATTTATATAGTGTTTTTCCTCATAAAAACACAGAGCTCTGTGCAAAAGCTTTGGAAATAGTAACATTTAATATAATAAAAGTGAAAAGACACACACAAAAATGAGAAAGTGTTGTATAGGCAGGACGTTTGCGATGAAATAGTAGGAAAACTAGGTAACAGTAAATTTGCAAATTCTCAGTCAAGGGTGTTTGTCCGAAGTCCCTGAAAGATAGTAGAAGTAATCTGTGAGTCTTCACATAAAGATAAAAGGAGATAAAAGCTCTGTTAAATGGAGCTCACTTTATCCACTATCTGGTTTTCTGTTTTGTACCATTATGAATAAAATTTGATGTGGAACAGCTTAACTAGCAAGTATATCTACAATAGTAAACTAAGATTTTAAGCTGCTACAATAGTTTAACCTCTCTATTTATGCTCTTATCGCTTTCTCTCTTTCTCTCTCTCTCTTTTTTTTTTTTTCATTATGTTCTTTCATCCTAAGAAAATCTATTTAAATATCAAGGATAGATGGGAAAAAAAATAGGGCAGTGAGACTAGTGACACAATTCATTTTAGTAATTGTGTTTAAGAAATAAAAATTAGGAGCTTGTATCAAAGATTTCAAAATAATTATACTCATGAAAGTGCTACACAGAAAAAAATATGACTTTTATTTAGTAGATTATATATGAAAAATCATAACTTTCTAACAAATTCTATGCATTATTGATTAACTAATGTGTTAATTTTTATATATGTCATATCAATGAGAAAACTTAATTCCTCATTTTATGTGATCACTCTTTTAACTAATTTTCAGAATATTTATGCAGATATTGGAGTAAGATACTAATAATAATTAAATGTCTCTAAGTAATAATCACTGTTCTAGACCCGTGATAAAATTTATTTTATTAACTCTACTAAAACCCTATAGATTTAGTATTTCCACTTCTGAAAAGATAGAGTAGAAGTACTTCTTCCTATTCCTCTCACTAGATAAAACAAAAAATCCAGGATACTATAAATAAAACAAACTTCAGAAGACTGAAACATAGAGAGATGAAAACAGACTAGCTAGGAGTATTGAGTCCCAAGAAATGACATAGTGGTGCAATTCTTTTTTTCCCATTTTCTCAGACTTAATGCTGAAGAAGCTAGCAATTCAGAAATGCCAACAGTTGCAGACAAAACAAAGACATGAAAAAAACAAGGAAACAAAAACTTGCTGTCTTTAGCCAAGGACCAAGAGAAAAGGCAACCTGATAACATAGAAATATATTAGACAAAAGCAAAACTTCTCTATCCTAGTCAATATCACAGAAAAATCTGTGGCTCAATCCTCATGTATGACAGCAAAGGCTACGCAGAGAGTCAAGTCTTCCACACCCACCAGACTGTAATGAGACACCCCAATCCCTCTGCTGGAATTATGTCAGAGAAATCTGAGAAAGGAGCCAAAATTTTTATCTCTCTTTTTAAGTGTGAATGGAGACCAGAGGGAAAGTCTGTATTCTACATGCATCCTGTGAAAATGAGGCACCCCTCCTTTGGGAGTAGCAGCAGAAGAGGCTTTGTGGAGAAACAAATCTTTCACCACTACCTAACATTAATGAACCCTCCTCTTTCCAGCAGTGACAGTAGAGGTTATGTGGGGAGGAATAATGAGACATTATTGCCCTCCCCACCTTAATTGGTATCCCCAGAGGCATACTTGCAGCTGAAAATTCCATTTGCTCAGAAATAATGAGGAACCCTCTCCCCAGCCCCAGGTGTCAGTTGCCCAGAAGGGAACCTGGACTTCCACGACAACCTGGAGATAAGGAGGCAGTATCTACCTCCTTCTCCTTCTGGAGTAATGTCAGAAACACTAGTTAATACAAACAAACAAATAAAAAGATTTAAATTGAAAATCACTTATATAAAGCACCAGGAAATTTTCAACTTGAATGGAAAAAAGTCAATCAATACATATCAAGATCGGTATGCATGATAGATATGGTGGAATTATCTGACAAGAATTATAAGGCGGCTATCATAAAAATGTTTCAATAGGCAATAGTAAATAAGCTCAAAACTATAAAAAATAAAGTATCTTCTCAAATAAATAGAAAATGCCAGCAAGGAAATAGAAGATATAAGTAATAATTAAGTTTAGATTTTAAACTAAACAATGTGATAACCAAACCAAACCAAAACAAACAAAAAACAAAAGGCCCACAGTAGTGGCCTTAATAGCAACATACAGGGGCAGAGAAAAGAATCAGAGAACGTAAAAATTATAACCATGGAAATCACCTAATCTTAACCACAACGGAAAATGGGCTGGAATTAAAATGCACAAAGCCTCAGGAATTTGTTAGACAATATATATATATGTGATATATATATATATATATCACAATCCATAAGGAGAAGAGAAAGAAGGTGGGGCTGAAAAAGTTTTCAATTTCCAAATTTGGTAAAAAGCACAAAGCACAAAGATTCAAGAAGCTAAGCAAACCTCAAACAGTCCAAACATTAAAAAAAAAAAAAAGTCCATGACAAGACATCTCACAGTCAAAGGTCTGAAAATTAAAGTCAAAGAAAAAAAAAATTGAAAGGAGCAAGTAAAAAACATTAAAAGGTATCAAGATTAGAAAAGAAGAAATAAAACTATTTGCATGTGATACAATGGTTTTTGTAGAAAAAGACAAGGAATCTACAAAAATAATCCCTAGAATTAGCAAGTAGAACAGTTTATCAAGTTACAAGATAAATATATAAAAATCAATTTTATTTCTACATACTAGTAATAAATACATAAATGTTAAAATTAAAATAGATAATAAGATAAAGAGGATGTGGAACATATAAACAATGAAATACTACTCAGCCATGAAAAAAGATGAAATACAGCCATTTGTGACAACATAGATAGATTTTGAGAGTATCATGCTAAGAGAACTCAGGTGGAGAAGTATAAAACCATATGATTTTACTCATATGTGGGATATAAAACTGAAAGCAATGAATGAACAAACAAGAAAAATACATAAGCAAAAACTCATAGACAAAGAACAATATGATGTTTACTAGAGAGAAAGGAAGTGGAAGTAAACAAGGGTAAAGGGTCAAATATATGGTGACAAAAGGAGATTTGACTTTGGGTGGTGAACGTACCATGTAATATACATATGACATATTATAAATTGTACACTAGAAAACTATATTTTTAAAATCCATTTCATATTTAGAAAAAAAAGTGCAACTCACTGACAGCATTAATTTGATTGTACTTAAACACACTCTTTGAGAGTAAAGCGAATTTGACTGGTTTTCAGTGTGAAAATAAAATATAAAACTGTTCTTGGAATTATTTCTAAACAGAACTTGTTTTTAATTCTAATGTAACAGAAATCTATATGATGATCAGTATTTAATAATTTTTTTGTGTGTGGTAAATTTCAAAACACAAAACAACACAAAGCAGAATATCTAGAATTTGACATTTTCGGTGATCAAGAATTACTATATTCTGCAAATGAATATACCACTACTAAAAACAGAATGCTATAGATAGAATGATGTCATTTGTCTCCAAAGACTATCAATATACTAGAGTGATGTGAAAATAATAAAAAAGATATTTTCTGGCAAACTTTGGAGGTAAGGTTAAGACTGTGATGCACAAGTTATCTTGGGGTAAATGCTGCAGCTGCAAGCACCGCCAGAAGAGTATTTTTGGGGCAAACAAGAAATGGGTTAATAGAACAAAATAGAGAGTACAGGACCCACATATATGGTCAATTGATTTTCAACCAAGGTGCTAGGACAATTCAATGAGACCAACTGAGATGAATTATGAGCCTTTATTAGCCAGCCGGTGACTGACTCTCTACCATGCAGGGTTAGAGGAGATCAGCCCTGAGCTCCCAAAAGAGGCAGCTCTTAAAACCTAAAACCACACCCTGGGTTAACATCAAACAAGAAACAGATTAACCACACCTTAGTTAACATCAAACAAGCAAGCAGATTACAGAAGCAGAAGTTGTCTGTTAGCATATCTTTGCCCAGAACCACACCCTTAACCATAGGTTTATTAAAATATTGTATTGTATTGTATGTAGTGTACACTACAGTGATTAAACACTTATATAATTTATGAAATGAAGTGATTACCCTGATAAATCTAGTACCCATCTGATATCATACATAGTTATTAAAATACTACCAACCATATTCCCATGCTATACTCTACATCCCCGTGACTATTTTGTAACTACTAGTTTGTACTTATCTCTCTCCTCTTCACCCATCCCCCACCATCTGGTAAAAAATCAAAATTCTCTCTGTATCTATGAGCATGTTTCTGTTTTGTTTGTTTGTTCATCCTGTTCTCTAGATTACACATATAAATGAAATCATCTGGCATTTGTCTTTATCTGACTTACTCCACTCAGCACAATACCCACCAAATCTATCCATGCTATTGCAGATAGCAAGATTTTATTCTTTTTTGTGACTAATATTCCATTTTATATATATATATATATATCTCACCTCTTTTTCAGTTACCCATTAATGGACATCCAGGTAGCCTCCATAATCTAGCTATTGTAAATAATGCTGCAATAAACATATGAAAGCACTTGTCCCTTTGAAGTAGTATTTTGAGTTTCTTTAGATACTCAGAAGTGAAATTCTGGGTCCTTTTTTATCTCTTGTTATAGCCTTTGTTTTAAAGTCTATTTTGTCTGGTATATGTATTGCTACCCCAGCTTTTTGTTTAATTTATTTTCATTTTTATGACATATCTTTTCCATCCCTTTCTTTACTTTTAGTCTGTGTCTTTTTTATCTGAAGTGAGTCTCTTATAGGCGGTAAATGTTTGTCTAGTTTTCTTATCTACTCAGCTACCTTATCTTTTGGTTGTATCATTTAATCCATTTACATCTAAAGTAATTGTTGATAAATATGTAGTTATTGCTATTTTATTATTTATATTTTTGATCTTTTTTTTTTTCTTCTTAAAGAAGTCCCTCTCACATTCTTTGTAATACTGGTTTGGTGGTGATTAACTCTTTTAGCTTTTTATTTCTGGGAAGCTCTTTATCTGTCCTTCAATTCTAAATGATAGCTTTGCTGGGTAAAGCTTGGTTGTAGGTCCCTGTTTTTCATAACTTTGTATATTTTATGCTAATCCCTTTTGGTCTGCAAAGTTTCTGCTGAGAATCAGATGGCAGTCTTATGGAAGCTCCCTTGCAGGTAACTAAAAGTTTTACTCTTGCTGCTTTTAAGGTTCTCTCTTTGTTCTAAACCTTTGGTATTTTTATTATAATGTGTCTTGGTGTAAGCTTCTTTGGGTTTATCATGTTTGGGAAACTCTGAGTTTCCTGAGCTTATGTGTCTATTTCCTTTGCAGGATTGGATTTTTTTTATCATTATTTCTTCAAATAGATTCCAATCCCTTGCTCTCTTTCTTCTCCTTCTAGTACCCCAATGATACAAATGTTGGTGTACTTAATATTTTCCCAGAAGCCCCTTAAACTATTCTCAGCTTTTTGGGTTTTTGTTTGTTTGTGTCCTTATTAGGTGTTTTCTTCTTCCTTACCTTCCAAATCACTGATTTGATGCATTGTTTAATCTAAACTACTCTTGATTCCCTCTAATGTAGTCTTCATTTTTAGTTATTGTATTCTTCAATTCTGACTGTTTCTTTTTTATACTTTTATCTTCATTTTTTGTTTCCTATCTCTTTGTTGAATTTCTTGCTGAGATCACTGAGCATCCTTATAACCATCATTTTGAACTCTGTATCTAATAGAGTGTTTGTCTCCATTATGTTTAGTTCTTTTTCTGGAGCTTTGTTCTATTCTTTCATTTGAGACATGTTTCTTTAGCTCCCATTTTTGGCTGCCTCAGTGCATTTGTTTCTATGTATTAGGTAGGGCTGCTGTATCTCCAGGTCTTTTCCGAATATATATATATATTTGTCTCTCCATGTTGGCTGCTTCTATGTGTTTGTTTCTATGTATTAAGTAGGATTGCTGTGTTTCCAGATCTTAGTTGAGTCCTCTTATGTAGTAGATGTCTTGTGGTCCCCAGTGGCACAGTCTCTCTAGTCACTTGATTCAGGTACTCTAAGTGTGTCCCTTATGTGGGTTGTGTGCCCTCCTGTTTTAGTTGAGCCTTGGTTTCTCTTTGTAGTTAATGGGAAAGATTGCCCCTCAGGCTCCTTGGTTGTGAATATTGACTGTGACTAAGGTGGAGAAACTGCTGTTCATGGGCTGACCATGCAAAGCAAGATTTGCTTTATCAGGGCTCTGGTGCCTGCTTTGTCTGCCCTTTGGCTATGTCTATTGTATAGGTGGTTGAATGGTGCTATGGTGTGGTCTGATACTGGCCACTGGTTAGTTGGTTCTGGGGCCTATTGGGAAGGGTTCTGTTGCAGGCCAACTTCAGCCACTGCCTATGCCTAGGGCCATTTCGTATGAACTACAAAGTAATTTACAGATAATTGCCACTTGTGCTGGGCTTGAAGTTGCCTGAGAGATGCTAAGCTATGAATGAAGGCTGGTTGATGGGCTTGGGGCAGTTTACCAAGACGTATGGCATATGCTAAGGTCAGATGTTGCTTGTTTTGGATTTGTGAACCTTTGAGAGATTTTAGGAAGGTCCACAGCATGAGCTGCGACAGGCCATTTATATGAAAAAGTCACTGAAAGTAGCTTGGATGGGCCTGTAAGTTGGGTGGGGCAGGTTTCAGGGAATCACCAGGGTGGGGTGACCAGTGTTAGCCAGATTAATGGTGACTGAGATATAGTAGCAGCCTGTGTCTGCATGCTAAGTGAGGGGAGGGCTAGGCTTAGAAACTGGCTTCTGCCAGCAACTCTATCTGTGAGAAGACTATTCCTCTATGTCTTGCCCTGAAGCCAGACAACTCAGTTCTTCCCCATATGTCCTTAGCACCTTTTGAGATGTTTCCCCAGCATTGGAGCTCAGAGCAAGTAAGTCCATCAGCTCATAAGTCCACGTGTGGGCCCTTTAAGAGGAACACCTGGGACTCCAGCTGCACTTTATCTTACACAGCCACAAACTCTTCTGGTTTTCACAGCCTGAAGTGTGGGGACTTTTCTTCCCAGCTCTGGAGCACCAGGAGCCTAGAATCTTGTCTGTGTTTGGGAAGAGGGGGCGCATCTTAGGGATCTTCCTACCACACTGTGGTTATGAACCCTTATTAAATATTGTTCATATACTATACTCCAGCAGTCCCCAACCTTTTTGCCACCAGGGACTGGCTCCTATGAGAATCTAATGCCTGATGATCTGAGGTAGAACTGAGGTGGTGATGTTAGTGCTGAGCCGTGACTACAAATACAGATGAAGGTTTGCTTGCTCACCACCACTCACCTCTTGCTGTGTGGCCCAGTTCCTAACAGGCTATATCCTTTCTAAGAGATTCATTATCTACACTCATGTACTCAATGCATGCTATAAGAAGTTCTATAGCAAAACAACTACTTAAAGTTTGTTTCAACCAGCTCTTTTATCTTATTCTTTTATTATTGTTGCTATCACCCTCTGGATAGTGGTGGCTACATTTTCTTCTCCAGGTCAATTTTCTATTTGCTAAAGCAAAGTGTAAGAATGATTGGGGAAAAGGGAAGGAGTTAAATTATTATTATTATTAGAGAGAGATTTATTTCTTGGTGTAAAAAGTGAAAGGTTTTTCTTACCATGCAGAAAAATAATTACCAAAAACCTTTCTGTGTTGCACTATCAAGTATCTAGTCCCTCAGCAACTATAACTTGCAAATAGCTCAGTGGCATTATTACTTTAATATCTACTATTTTTTTTCTTACTTTTACATTTTATCATTTATATTTTAACTTCATTGGATTTGTCATAATCTCATCAACCTCCGACATGAAATTAAAAAAAAGTTAATTTTGAAAGTATACAAAGTGTTTTAAAATTATATTAATATCTAATCACTATGCTGTATACCTGAAACTAATATAAAATAATATTGAATGTTAATTAAAAGAATGGAAGAGTGAGAAAAATAAAAAGAAGAGACTTTTTATTATTATTTGTTGCTTTTTAAAATTGTGGTAAAATACACATAACATTTACCATCTTAATCATTTTTAAGTATACAGCGGCATTAATTACATTCACATTTTTGTGCAACTATCACCACCAACAAAAAGTCACAGAGACAGTTAAAATTGTATTCTCATCTAATAACAAACACTTCTAACTTGATTTAAATTTAACTTTACATTTTTAAATGTCTTGTAAATAAGATATTGAAACAAACGAAATGTCAATGTGTCATCAAAATGATGTCTATATAGTTTTATTTGTGAACATGACACTTTTTATTTAAGTAAAACATCAAAACAGAAAATGAATGTTTCTCTCCCCATGGCAAGTAAATGTTTTGAAACAGAATAACCTTAAAGCAGAGACAATTCTTAAATAGAGAACTAGATTTATTTTTAAAACTGTTTTCTACTCTAGATAAACAAGGGTCTTACTCTATAGAGATTTTTGTTGCTGCCCAGCATTCTTACTATTTCTTTTGACAAATAAAAGAAAATGGTATCCAAGGATGTACTTGAATATTGGAGTAATAATCTGTTACCACTTTATGGATGGTTCCACATCCAAAGTAAGTCATTAATATTTTAGTTAGAAGTTAATTAATATACAGTTCTCTTTGTGTGTGTAAAAAAAAAAAAAAAAACAGCCTGCTACAATGAAAATTTAAAACCTTGCTTTCCAATATTCTCAAAATGATTCATCCGATATCAACAAACATTAGAAGTCTATTAGACTGGTGCTCTGAATTGTAACTACAGTTTGTATTACCATTTTAAACATATCTAATCTATACTTAGTCTTTTAAATGCAGATTAATTTCTTTTAAATTGCCCATTGGCACCATGGAAAGCTGCTTGGAAAGTGAAACAGAGAGTTCAGAGTAAATTAAAGGCTGAAGTATTTTGTATACCACTCCCATTCTTTATCTCTTAGAAATGTTACCCACATTCAACTGACAGAGGGAAAAATGAGGTCTAAGAAGGGTGACTTGCCAGGCTTTATTAAGGTGAAGTATGTGGGATGAACTACTACCATTCACGCACTCACATTTCCTTAGCTCGTTCATTTGGCATGATTCCATTTTTATGTCCTAAACTCTACAGACTGAGTGAGTGCATGACTGCTGTATCAGGCAGCCTGTGCAAAATACTTGACTTCAGCAAATCTTTGACAAGAACCATTCATTAATCTTTGTTTCATAATTCTTACCAGTATGTGCACCCTGCCTTTCTGTTTCTATCTGCAAGTAAATTGGTTTTTAAGAAAATGAAGAAGTCAGCAGATATTGGAGTATACATTTTTCTATTGAAACAAATGGTTAAAGTTAGTAGAACCTGTCCATATGTCAACAGAATCATCAATTTATAATAGGAACAATATTGTTTGGAGGCCTACATAACAAAAGAAAATAAATGAACTTATAATAGTAAAAATATGGAAAAATCTTAGCCTACAGACATTTATGGCCTGAAAATATAATTATGTAAAACAGACTTCAACTATAGTGAAATGTTAAGAATTAGTGTCTGATTTTCAGATCTAAAGAAATGTTACTAGAGTTATCTTTCCTGTAACAGTGCAATAGGTAACTTGAACAAACCCACATAATGAGAACGAATAGACAATGTGGAAAATATATATTGAAAATATATGTTGCAAGATATACAGCTATCAAGGTAATGAGGAAATAGTCAAGATCCGAGAAGAAAAAACAAACAAACAAAACTTTTATCTAAACATTTGAGGGCTTGTTTATCATATCAAACTTAGAATTTGAAAGAAATTTTGGACAGACTCATAAGGCAAAGATGACAAAAAGTGGAGTTTAGAACCTACCAAGGAGGGAGAACACTGATGAACCCAACAGACATTATGAAGGAAAAGCGAAGTAGTATATCTTAAGAGTACGGATTTACTGGGAACAAACCACGTTTACTAAGACTAAAGCACAGCTTCAAACTATGTCAAAACTAAATTAGATTAAGTTGATTTGAGATTGCTATTGGCCTTAGCCATCTGTCAGAAGAAAATGTAAATTCTCTATGAAGAGCTCAAATTATCTCTACAATTTTTATCTACAATGTTCAACACTCAATCAAAAATGATCACACATGTAGAGCAAGACAATTTGATACTAGAGACAGGTTCATAGGGAATCTAGAGAATGGAGGCATTGCACATACATTAAAGAATTAAATCTATGCTTAATATGTTAAAAATAAAAAGTTTAATAATTTTGGCAGAGTACCTGATCTTTCAAAGAAAACCAAATGGAAAGTCTAGAGCTGAAAATTATAAATAACAGTAATTAAGAACGTGAAAGACCAGATTAACACATTAGTTATAGCTGGAAAAAAATTAGAAAATGGAAATATAGGACAAAACTACTGAGAATGAAGCATAAAGAGATAAAAAAGAAAATACAAAAAGTTATATGAGATATAGAGAATATAGTAAAATGTGTATCATGTTTATAATCGAAGTCTCAGAGAAGATAGAGTGAAAATAGACCAAACACTATTTCAAAAAATGTCATAAAATTATCAAAATTTTGCTGAGTGATATCAATTAACAACATGATGTAGTCAGTTATATGAAAAGCAAGCCACAACTGTCAAGCATAATAATTTTGTTGAAAACCAAATAAAAGGGGAAAATAATCTTAAAAATTTCCGAAGAATCAAAATGCAAAATTTAGACTAACAACTAACTCTTATTTAGAAGAAATATAAGAACAGTCTATTTTCTTTATGACCTATAATATCATTACTATTACATTTTCATAAATAAATTAGTCCATTAATTTGTGCTCGAGCACCAATACCCTAATGTTTTGTTTAATAAAATTTTAAAACATATCCTCTTCCTCCTTGGACTCCTTTACAGGCGAATTTTGCTTATATTTAAATCTTTATTTTAATATTAAAATTTAGCCAGTCAATTTCCACAAAATTCTGGTCATGATTTCATTGACATGGAGCTGAATCCCCAAATCAATTTGTAGAGTACAGATATCTTTATAATACTGAGATTTTCAATCATAAATACATTTATAAAAGTCTTTAATTCCTTACAGCTCTTCAGTAACTTTTGTTGGATTTATTTCTAAACAATGTTTATTCTTTTAGATATTATAATGTTTTATTTTAAATCAAAATTTCAACTTTTATTAGTAAAAAAAGTGCAATTGACCTGTGCTAATTGATCTTATAACTTAAAACCTTGGTAAACATCATATTAAACAAAATAAAATGTTAAATTGTTGTGCGTGAACACATGTGTTTCATATAGGGTTTTATTACTATTCAGAGTGTGGTCTATGGACTGAGGCTGGTCTACCAACTGTTCACTACTGATGATCTGTATTCTCCCTACCTTTTCTCTTTCAAGAATTTGTCATTGCATTTTCGTTTTCTGCAATATTATTATGTGTCTATCTGTAGATTATTTTTATTTATCCTTTTTTAAAATAAATTGGGCTCTTTGATGTATAGCTTGATGATTTTTTTTCAGTTCTAAAAATTCTTAGTGATTATGTTTCACATATTGTCTTTTTCCCATTCTTTTATTCTGCTTTTTTATTTAAATACATGTTAGACCTTAAAAGTTCATCTTCTGTTACCATTGTATTTTTAATGTGTATAAATCTGTGTTCTCAATTCTGGATAATTTTTATTGATTTGTCTTCTAGTTTATTAATTTTTTTTCAGTTTTGTCTAAATAACTGTATAGTATTTTAATTTTATTTAATGTGATTTTTACTTCTAGATAATCTAGTTGATATAATTTTAAAATGAATTGTCATTGTTTTAGTGTCCATTCCCTTCAAGATATATTTATATATGATAAAGTAGTTTCTATATGTGAACTTGTATATATTTATGTATTATTTATATATTAAAATAGTTTTTATATGCTGTGTCTAACAATTTAATATTCAAAATACTTTTGTCTTTTTCTGTAGTTTAATTTACACTGAATTATTTTCTTGAATGCCTTGATTGCTTTGTGTGCATGTCATTAAAAAAAAAGAAAAAAAATATATCTGAAAAGCATAATTTGAACCCTAAAGAAAAAGATGTATTTGTCCGACAGTCGACAGTGGTCACAGCTAGTGTAAGACAGACTTAAACTAAATGTAAGGCTAAAGATTTCTCAAAAGATACAGTTGAGTTACATTTTGGCTGTCAGATTCTTATGAAGGTTGGTCAACTCCCAGCTGATCCTAACACTGAGAATGAAATGGTTCTCTTTGAAGAATTTCCACATTCTGTAAGCTATGGGATTTTATGTTATTCCCCAAAAACCATGTTCAAATTTTCTAGTCTCAGCAATTATTCTGTGAAAGAAGTTGTCAACCTTATTTATCTCTTTGGGTCTTGAACTTGATTTTAACTTGACCTAATAATTTTTTGTGACCTTATCAACTCTTCAATGATTTTAAGAAATATTTTGTTAATTTTATATCTAATAGGCAGGGTATATGCTTGATTCAAATAATTTATTTTATCGTTTTCAGAAACGGGAAGTCTTTCATTGAATTTTTATTCATATACATATATTTAATATATATTATGTATAATTTATATTACATTTAATACACATATAACTTTATATTTATTTATACATCCACTTCTTTTTCAAATCTACCTAGACTTTTTTGATAGTCTGTTGGTGTTCTCATATTTTCAATCTTATCTTTTGCTTCTATAAGAGTATTAAATATATTTTTTATATTATGCATCTGATAATTTAAACACGTATCTTTATTTCCTATTGTGAAATTTTGTTTCATTTAACTCTCATTCAAGATATTTTTTTTCTTTGTTTATTTATTATTTTTGTGAATCTTCTATTCTTAAAAATGAATCTTGGAGGTTTTATAACTTTACTAAAAGAAACTTTACTAAAAGTTTCTTTCTCCTGAGATGATTTGTTTTGCTTCTCTCAGGTAAATGGGAGTAAACACTACCACTTTAAGCTAAATCTTTAGCTTATAGTGTGAGCGCTGCATAATAAATTCTTATGTCAAATGTATTTGACAGCACACTGTGTTTAGGAAACCCCAGGAGAGACTTTTTTTATTTTATTATTTTTAGGCAAAAAAATATACCAAACATCTTTTTCTACATTTTAGGATTTTAGATTTACCTAACTGAAGATAAAGCCTTTTGAGAGTTACAACTTAATGAAGAGTTTTCTGATCCTGCCCCATATCCAGGCTTTGCCCCATTTACGACGTTCAGCCAGTTAAAACAAAATCTGCAGGCTACCTTAGACAAAGGATAACTGATGCTCCTAAGTCAATTTAGTGTTTTCTCATGTATCATAAATTGCATTTCTTATAGTTTTGGGGATTCTTAAAACTTTTTTATTTCTCTAGTAGCATACAGTTTTTAAGAATACATTTTTTAATTTTATCTAGCATAATTTATGTTCCATACTGGGAAATTTTATCTTGATGTGTAGTCTGCTTAAAGTCGAAACATTATTGTTTCGTGTATAGAGATCTTTTGAGATAGGATAATTCAATTAGATAATAAACTTTGCTGAAATTTTCAACTGTAGAAATTTTGACACTTATAGTATTACAGTTCTTCCTAATATAAAACATCTATCCCCCACCTTCTTCCCTTACATGCTTGTAAAACCAAATTATTTTTCTCTCTCTTGTCATTGTGAAAAGTCACTTATCTTCTAATCGTCACATCTATTTTTTTTTTTAATTTGGAATTTAGATATTATATTTCCAATTTTGTTATTTTCAAAACATTCTCCTAAATAAAATAACTTTCAAATTTGTATTTAATATTAATAGATACATATGGACTCAATATATAGAATTTTACCATTATGGGGGAAATAAATTTATTCAACAAATCGAATTCAATATATTTTCTGAAATAGAACAAAAGGACAAATAAAAAGAACATGTGTGATAAATTTGCAATGTCTTTTATTGCTCTTTTGTTGCACAAGAGTAGCAGGGTAAAAATAATTCAAGTTCTTCCATTGTATTTAGACTTTTCAGTGAGTAATAGTATCTTTCCCATTTTCTCTTTGGACTCCAGTGTATCCTTTATGTTAATTTATCATATTTCATAGGTGAGAGAGGTTTGTGTTTTTCCTTAGAAAAGAACTGATAAAATTTGCATTGTGCAATACCCAAGAGATGAAGATGAATTTTTTTCTTTTTCTTTGTTCTTTTTTATATACAGTATTCTGAAATGTATTATTGATGGAAATCCACACAGAAAGACTGCCTAGAGATCACATTGTTCTTTGTTGCATAGTAGTCTGTTACTTACTAGAAGCTTATGGTTGTTGAATGCCTTTAATTATTATGAATACATCCATGTAAAATAAATTTTATCATATTGATATTACATTTACATTTAGAACACAGAGGGAAAAAATAATATAATTTAGTACCTATAAAATCTACAAATTCTCTGAAATTAACTGAATTATGACATGTTGAAATATTACTGGAAAACTAACAAAAATATGTACACCAATCTTTGGTGACAAGATATTTATTTAAATAGATTGAAAATGGTATATAACATTTCACTATTAAAGTTATACTCTCAGTCATATGATTAAATACACTTTAAGAATAAAAGACTTTAGTTTCTCATTGATGGAAAAGTCAATTATAGATTTTAGTGTAATAACCTAATATTATATTTTTATAGTTTCATTTTAGCTAAAAGAAAACTTTTTGAAATTATGTAACTTAAGATATCTATAGATTTATATTAGAGACATATTATAGGTATTCTAGATGCATAATGTAATGTCCTTTAAAAAGGAAATAGTTAGATTTAAATAATATTTTTCCCAGAATAATCTTAAATATAAGCAAAATGATGAATAACGCTCAATATTATCAAAGTAAAAGAGAAAAAATATATAATTTACCCATTACACACAATTTTAAAACTGTTTATTTATTTATTTATTTATTTATTTATTTATTTATTTATTTATTTTGTAAATTAAGGTTGTTGGGGTAACTGGTTAATATAATTATATAATATTCAAGTGTACACCATAATTTAACATCTATATATTCTATTGTATGATTACCACCCAAAGTCGTTTCCTTCAGCTACCATGTATTTGATCCCCTTTACCCACTTCGCTCTTCCTCTCCCCCTATATTTGACCTCCTTTACTCTATCTACCTCTCTCCTCCTCCCCACACCCCTACCCTCTAGTAACCACTAGTCCATTGTCCATGTCCCTGAGTCTCTGTTCGTCCTGTTCATTTGTTGCTTTTAGGTTTATATCCCACATATAGCGATATCATG
>NW_006494613.1:13002067-13034138 GCF_000325575.1 Pteropus alecto
CTATTCTAACAGGCGTGAGATGGTATCTCATTGTGGTTTTGATTTGCATTTCCCTAATAGCTAGTGATGTTGAGCATCTTTTCATATGTTTGTAGGCTATTTCTATGTCCTCTAGGGAGAAGTGTCTTTTCAGGTCCTCTGCCCATTTTCTGATTGTATCATTTGTTTTTTTGTTATTGAGTCATATGAGTTCTTTGTATATTTTGGATATTAGGTCCTTATCAGAGGCATTGCTTGAAAATATATTTTCCCATTGAGATGGTTGTCTCTTTTCCTTGTTGACAATTTCTTTTGCTGAGCAGAAGCCTTTTAGTTTGATGTAGTCACATTCATTGAATTTTGCTTTTACTTCTTTTGCCTTTGAGGTCAAATTTATAAAATCTTCTTTAAGTCCAAGGTCCTTGAGTTTTGTTCCTATGTATTCTTATATGTATTTTGTTGTTTCAGGTCTTATATTCAGTTCTTTAATTCATTTTGAGTTAATTTCGGTGTGAGGTGATAGACAACAGTCTAATTTCATTCTTTTGCAGGTGGCCTTCCAATTTTCTAAGCACCACTTATTGAAGAGGCTTTCCTTTCTCCACTGTATGTTTTTGGCTTTTTTGTCAAAAATGATTTGCCCATATAAATATAGGTTTACTTCTGGATTCTTGATTCTGTTCCACTGGTCTGTGTGTCTGTTTTGCTGCCAATACCACACCATTTGATTACTGTCACTTTGTAGTATAATTTGAAGTCGGGCAGAGTGATGCCTCCAGCCTCATTCTTTCTCCTCAGGATGACTTTGGCAGTTCGGGGTCTTTATTGCTTCCATACAAATCTGATGATTTTTTGTTCTATTTCTTTAAAAAATGCCAATGAGATTTTCATGGGGATTGCATTAAATCTGTATAATGCTTTAGGTAATATGGTCATTTTAACTATGTTGATTCTTCCAATCCAAGAACACAGAATATCTTTACATTTCTTTGTATCTTCTTCGATTTATTTTAATAGGGTCTTATATTTTTCATTATATAGGTCCTTCACATGTTTCATTAGATTTTGTCCTAGGTATTTTATTCTTTATGTTGTAATTGCAAAAGGAATTATTTTTCCACTTCTTTTTCTAACACTTCATTATTAGAGTATAGGAATAGTATGGATTTTTGAACGTTGATTGTGTGTCCAAAATCTTTACTGTATTTGCTTATTGTTTCTAGTAGTGTTCTTGTGGAGTCGTTAGGGTTTTCTATATAGAGAATCGGGACATCCGCAAATAATAACAGTTCGACATCTCCCTTTCCTATTTGGATGCCTTCTATATCTTTTGCTTGCCTGATTGCACTCGCTAGGACCTCCAATGTTATATTGAATAGCCGTGGCTATAGTGAACAGCCTTGTCTTGTTCCTGATCTGAGAGGGAAGGTTTGTAGTTTTTCACCATTAAGTATAATGTTGGCTGAGGGCTTGTCATATATGGCTTTTATTATGTTAAGGTACTTTCCTTCTATACCAATTTTGTTAAGTGTTTTGATCATAAATGGATGCTCTATCATGTTGAAGGTTTTTTCTGCATCTATTAATATGCTCATATGATTCTTATATTTTAATTTGTTTATGTGGTATATCACATTAATAGATTTGCTTATGTTGAACCATCCCTGTGCCCCTGGGAAGAAGCCCACTTACTTGTGGTGTATAATCTTTTTAATATGTTGTTATATTTGGTTCACTAGTATCTTATTTAGGATTTTTGCATCTGTGTTCATGAGAGATATTGGTCTGTCGTTTTCTTTTTTTGTGTTATCTTTACTAGGCTTTGGTATCAGAATAATATTGGCCTCATAAAATGAGTTGGGAAGTATTGCCTCCTCTTCACTTTTTTAGAAGAGTTCGAGAATAGATATTAAATCTTTGAATGATTGGTAGAATTCACTGGTGAAGGCATCTGGTCCTGGACTTTTACTTTTTGGTATGTTTTTGATGATTGTTTCAATTTCCTACTGCTGATTGATCTATTTAGATTTTCCAGTTCTTGATTCAGTCTAAGAAGATTGTATTTTTCTAAATACTGGTCTATTTCTTTTAGGTTGTTAAATTTGAAAAATTTTAACCTGTTCATTTCTTCAAATATTAGTTATAAATGTTTATTAGCATTTTGAATGTATTTATATGTGTAAGAGTACTATAATATTTATAAACAAAATAAGCAAGACATTTTTGAACTTGTGAGTATAATATTATCTGGACTTATAAAGAACTGAATTAAAATAATTTTTAATCAGAAATTAATCTAACCATTATAATAGTTCATTGAGATATTATCTAATAGAAAAATTATATTGGAATTTTCTATTTCAAAATTAAGTTAATTTGTTTTTAATTCGATTAATACATTGATGCTTCCTATCTATATTCATAAAGAAAGCAAGTTTTCTTATATATATATATAATATATGCTTGTTAAGTAAAACTTATAGCACAATGATTATACAGATTTCTGTCTTGGTGATTATAAATAAAAAGCCTAGGTTGTCTTGGACTCTTTAGTTAGAATTCAGCCCGAGGATAAAAGGTAGATTAAATAGCCTTTTCTTGATCCTTATTCAGGAGGGGCATTATATAAAAATCTAAGCTGGCAATTGCAAAATACTCAAATATCTCTTTTTTCTCTTATTTAGTCTCATGATGCATCCCCTGAGAGAGTAACAAACTAATAGACAATAATGACAGAATTGGGGTGGGATCTTGTCTCCCCTCTTTTGACCTGCAGTGTCTAACAGACATATATCCAAAAGTTCTCTGAGAGTGTCAGAAAGGAAACTCTGTAGGGCTTTGAGACTCATGCAAGGGTGACATGGAAAGATGGAAAAGAGAAGCAGACTTATTTTTCCCCTGGTTTAGGAGTTTAGCTGAAGCACCTACACTTGACAGTTCATATCATTTTACAGAACCTTTGCTTTTCAAGCTATGAGGAACTGATAAAAGGCAAAGGTTAATAAACTCTCTTTGCTCACTTCATAGGGCTGACCATTATTTCTCTCTCACTTGTAAAATCTGTTAATGTTTTATCTTAAATATTTCTTAAATCTGTCTTATTCTCTCTATTATCACTGCTCTAATGTAGACCATTATCTATTTTTGCATGAATTATTACAAGAGCTTCCTTGCCTGCAGTCCTAAACCCTTCGGTATATCCCTTCCCAGAAATGCCAGAGTAATGTATCCTAAAATACAAGCCATCGTAAAAATGCCAGAGTAATGTATCCTAAAATACAAGTCATCATAAATGTTGTTACCACATTTAGTATAAAACTAGAGCTCTTTGCTATGAAGCAGCCTGTATGGAACACATGAGCTACCCATTCTTATTTAGGGAATAAATGGATGAATAAGTGAAGATAAGACAATACTTAATCAAATTCCTATCTGTTTTTCCTTGATCTTTTATCTTTTTGCTATGTATTTTGCCTCTCACATCGGCCCATTACATAGAATCATTGCTTTTTCTTTTTTCTTGCTATCATCATGTCATCTTTAAGATTCAGCTCAAGAATCAACTCCTCCCTCTTCTCACAGCGTTTTAACTATTGGGATCCTCAACCCATATGATTATTCCATATTAGCTTATGTACATGCCTATCGTTGAATATATGGCTCCATTGTATTTTCATGTGTCTCTTTACCTGGACTAATCTCTTCGAGGACAAAACTATATCATATGTAAATATCCTTGCTTCCTAATATGAAATCCACTTTTCTCCCTCATATAGTCATTAACTCAAATATAATTATGGAATGAATGCATGGTTAAATAACAACTAATATTGAATAGTGACTGTATATTCTAGTCTGTATGTGTGTGTGAGAGAGAAAATTATTGAGTATAATTCCTCCTTTTTTAAATTTGCCACATTATATTTGTAAACATATTTTACTGAAATATATGTTCAACTGATTTTTTTTTAATTTATGGTATATTTTATAAATATTACCACTTCTTGCTTCTGTTTAGAAAATACCAATGAAGTTGAACAATTTATGAATGTACTTTAAGGAAAAATTCTCATATGATCTTATTATGATTTATTCAAAAGTTTATTTTATGATTTATACATTTGACTGGAATTATAATTTTATATTAAATATCAAACATATATTTAGTCAACAAAATTTCTTTAGATTGTGTTATAGAATTAAAAGTATTAACATATTTTGGCATGCAGCTTAAAGTAACTTTTTGAGTCATTTATGATATATTAAGGTTGCACACATTGGGGATATAACAACACATAAGATAAAAATATCCACACACTATTGAATATATTTTGTGAAGTAAGATAGGAATAAAACATGCAAACAAACAAAAAATAATAGTCTCTTGGACAGTGCTAAATTCTATATCCTTACAGTCCTGATGGCTGTATCCTCACATGAGGGAAAAAAAGATGCTCTGGTGTCTTGTTTTCTTCTTATAGGATCAGTAATTCAGTCATGACCTTATCTACACATAATTACTTCCCAAGGTCCCCACTGACTAATAAACATCACACTGGGAATAAGGGCTTCAACAAGAATGATGGGGAAGACACAAATTCAGGCTATAACAGGGAAAAACTATGTAGAGGTGGAGATCAAGAATTTAGTTAGAATAATCTTGAATTTGAGAAGCTTGTTATTAAAAATGCAAGTGAGTATATCTTCTAAGTGCTGTGTCAACAGATGAATTATGAGAAGCTTAGGATAGCAAAATACATGTTAAATTATTAATACGTTCTGTGACTTAATGTGTTACCTTTCTCAAGTAATATATTTGCATTTTAATGAGTTTTTACTAAACAGTTTGACCCAAATAAATTGCTCTAATACTCACCATACTAGCTGCATGACAGACTGTGAGAGTCGAATGCTGTGACAGGCAATCAATATGCTAAACTATATGGACACCCCACCACTCCACCCAAAAATAGATCTCATTGTTGTCTAGCTCAGTGATCTGTCTCATCTCCTTTCTAAAGATTACTGCCTCCACATTCACATTTCCAGAAGGCAGCCTTGGAGAATAAAGAGTCCCCATACCCTCATATGCTCATTAGGAGCATTTCTTGATATAATTTTTAAAACACTTGTGAACCTATTTACTAGTTAATTTTGGGCCATCTGCTTTCAATAAATAAAGTTAATAGGCTTTACCTAATAAGTAAGTAGCTAAAGTATTATTAAGCTATTCTAAAATACCAATAGTTAAAATACTGAGGATACATAACTATGCTTTTTTTTGTAGTTGTTATATCAAACAAAAGAAAACTTTTGTTCTCCAAATAGTCTACTTGTTACATGTTTATAATGTTAATTTAGTTTTTCAGGATCAGAAAAATCAGTAAAACCACAACAATGACCTGCCTAATACATATCTATCCCCTATACTGAAATTAGTAGTTTAGAACTCAATGCTTGTTGAGAGACCCTCTCCATCTGGAAAGGGTGAGAATAAATACTAGGGAAGGGGAGAAACTGGGACATAAACGATGATGTCAGTGCTTTTCCCACCCTTATGTACCCAAAGTCTTAGCCGACAATGTAGGGAGATGGACACATCCAAAGTTAAAGCTTTTTGGATTCATTTGTGGATGATTAAGTATTACCTATACTTTATTATATTCATCATAGGGCAAACACTTTCTATTTTTATTTTACATTTCTCTGTATATTATGCAGCTATTATAACTAAAATTTGCTGTGTTATATAGCCCCAAATATATTCTCTTAGGGTCTAACACTAGGCTATTTAAAATAGTTTATTAAAAGCTGAACATGAGAACAGATTGTCAAATGTGTATTTCAGCTACTGTTTTATAACAATCTACTCTAAAATTAATGGCTTAAAACAAACAAACAAAAAATATTTATTAATTCTCATGAGTCTACAAATTGTTTAGACAGCTCTATTGATCTGGGACATTCTCTGTTGATCTCAGCTGGGCCTGCTCAAGCATATCAGTCAACTAGCTGGAAGGATTGCTAAAGTCTGCCTATATTGCCTATGGTTTACTCATAGCTTACAAGGGATGAATCTGAAAATAGCTTCAGAGTTGTAAGTTGTTTTTCAACACAAATTGCATTACTTTTCTTAATTTTTAAAGAGCGGTGAATAAGTATGTGTATGAAAAAATTTGGAAAAATATGATTCATTTAAGATAGCCAAATAATAATAAATATCAATCATTCTTTGCATTTTGCATACATAGTGCAGAAAAAAGTTGTGTGATAGGAGATGAAGGGTCATATGACTTCATGCTTAGAAGCTTGAACTCAAGAAGCCAATTGCCTTTACATTTGCTTTAATTATATTTAAATGAACTAAATCCTCAGATCATCCTTTAACTACCTGATAGAGTACACAAACATATTAATTTGATTTAATTAAGAAAAACAGATCATAATTTTAGTTGGCCTTCATGTTTTGTATATGAGCCAACAGTTTTATAAAGCTGATATAATCTAGGTTAGTTTCAATAAATTTCCTGCATATTAACTCATGAATTACAATAAAGTATTTACAAATTACTTAATTTGGTATAATCTTTATAAGCTTGCATCACAAGATACCTTTTCAGAGACAAATAATTTATTTCTTAAAAAAAATTCAAGTAAAAAAAGATAAATTCACATATCTGAAGCAAGTAGTTAATTAATATGTTAAAAAAGTTATAGTATTACTTTAAAATCCTTTTCTAATTAGGAAAGTAATACATAAATTGTAGAGATTAGAAAATGTAAAAATATACAGCAGTGCTCCCTTATCATGGGGAATATGCTCCAAGACACCAGTAAATGCCTGAAATCGAGAATAGTATCAAACTCTATATACACTAGGTTTTTCCCTATACATACCTACCAATAATATACTGTAAGCTATTCTTGCACTTTGAGATCATTATTAAATAAACTAAGGGTTATGTGAACACAAGCACTATGATATGGCGACAAATTATCTGATAACCGACAGCTATTAACTGAATGGGCAGGTAGCTTGTCTTCTGGACTGAAGAATGATTCACTGATCACTTTGTTAGTTATATAAACTAACGATTTAATCACTATGTTGTACACCTGAAACTATTATAATATGTATGTCAACTGTAATTGAAAAATAAAAAATGTAATACAAAAAAACAAAATTAATGAAACAACAAAAGAAAGATGATTCATGTCCTGGATAGGACAGAGTGGGACAGTGTGAGATTTCTTCACCTTACTCAGAACAGCATGTAATTTAATGCTTATGAATTGTTTATTTCTGAAAATTTCTATTTAATATTTTCTATTTAATATTTGGGTAACTGAAACTGGGGAAAGTGAAACCATAGATAAGGCGGAAGCTACTGTATAAAGAACATAAAAAGTATTCATAATTTTATGTAGAAATTAATCAAATTAATCATGGGATCATATAAATGTATATAGAGATAAAGAGACTATAAACTGCTTTTTATTTCATTAATATTAGAAAATGAGCATAATTCCTTTGCATATTTTTGAACCATGATTTTTAATGCACAATTCTTAGAATATGGTAAGCATAGAAAAATGTGTTAAATAAAATTTTTCTTCAAGCATGAAAAATAATTTAAGTAATCTTTTCTTGGGTCTTTGTACTTTTCAAATATTTCTTTTGCTTTTAAAAGCAAAGTTGCGATGAAACTTAATATATGTATATATCAGTGAATACATCCTTGGTTGTGAGCACTTCTTAATAAATTTCTAGAAGTAGACTAGTAGGCTATATGTTTTTCCTGCACCTATTCAACCAGAATGTTCCCCTCTCTTTGTCTTTCTGGCTGTCTCTCTGTTTCTCTCTCCCTCTCTCTAAATATCTAACTGTATTTGAATTTCTGTCAATTTGAGAAGCCAAATAACAATATTGAATTTTTTTTTTTTTTTGCATTTGGATTGCTAGTGAGGTGACTTTTTAAAACATATCTGCTGTTTGTACTTCTTTTGGAGCAAACTATGGTTTATGTATGCTGCCATTTTCTGTTGTATTTTCAAGCTTTGATTATAGAAGAACTAACTGTTCATATAAAAAAGAATCGATCTTTTGTCTCAAATTGCTTCTCTTATTTATCATTCAATCTTTTTTGTCCTTTTAGATTTATGCTCAAAATGCCCTCCTTGCCCAAAGTTCGGAGAAATCATAATATTTTCTTTATTTTCTTTATGACAGAGAGAACTTTTTAAATGTGATATTGCATGAATTTTTATTAATATGTGTAGTAAAAACAGAGGCATGGCGGAAACTATAGAGTTGAAATATTAAATAAAAAATGAAATAATAAAAAGGATAGCTTCAAAATATAAAATATGCGAGTGGGTCACTGCTCACAGGAATTTATCCTAATGAGACTGTCTATTCTGTCACCTTTATTCTTTTAGTTGATTAATTATCACATGTGGCAGCTTGGTAGGCAGCACATTATCATAAAACTTTCAGAATCAAACTCAAGGTCAAAGTATATCATAGCTAGTTCTTCTCCCTGAACATCATTGGAACCAATAGCTTCTCTTAATTCACCCCATCTCTCTAAGTATTGCACACATCTCACAAGTCATAGAGTACCTTAAATTGGTAAACTATTTCATTTTATTTATTATTTCCACAGAGATGACCCAAGCACAGAGTTGCTTTATGAAGACTTATGCTTGAATAAGTTCTGCCAGAATACAGAATCAGGAAGGAAATAAATTTGGAGTTTCACATTTATATCAAGGTCAAACTCATTAGAAAAAAAATAATATGTATACAATAGATAGAGTCTCTTTTACATAATCTTTTAAGTAGTAGAGTCTTTTGTGACACAGGTTAGTTTATGCTTCCTATTCTTTCTAAGAATTTAAAGAGAGAAAGGAAATATTAATCTGAAGAAAGTTTGGTTTCCTCATGAAATAAGGAGGCAAATTTTCACTTTCATAATTGATGTGAATGACAATTTGCTCATATTTTGCAAATATTCTAAAGAACAAAGTAAAAGTGAGAATACATGAAAGATAAAGTTTTGATTGTTTATTTTTTCACATATTAGTGAAAAATGCATTGCTTAACTAACTGGAAAGACAGGGATTATAAACACTTGAAAAAATGAGACTAATGGTAACCTCAAAGTCAATAAATGATCTTTGAAACTTCCTTGTTTTTTTTTTCTGTAACTCTGGTGCAGAAATTAATCTCCATTCTATGTGGACTAAAACAGAAATCCTTCATTTTATTATGCTCACATTTCTAAAAAAATGACATTGATGCATTTTATTCAAAGCAAAATAGATTAGGAATTGTTGCATTTATTTTCATTTTTACAATCAAATTCACTCATGGAAATTATAAAATACGTAGAACTTTTCAATAAATAATAACCATTCATAAATAATAATTTTAATTGTTATTTTTTGGAAGATTATAAGAGAATCAGCAAGATCTAAAGTTACTTTAGGCAAGAATAGATTACAGTTTCAATAAGAGGTTGAATAATAAAAACAAAGCTTACTGAATTTATTTAGTTTGGAAGTCAATCATGCAGACACAGAGACAATTTACAGTCTAGGGCGTACTATTTCTCAACCCCAACTGACAATTTGGGTTAATTTTTTTTTTTTTTTTAATGGGGATGAAGTGCAAGATAGGAAGAGGAAACATTACCTTAATGTAATGAAATTTAAAAAGCAAAATCTTGTAGAAAATAAACATGGGAGGTCAATCTTCAACCCAAATTAAAGAAGGGAAAAAACAAAAATAAATATAAAGACAACCAAACTAAAGCTCTTAAGTCTGCTTGAAACAGGTGAGAGAATTTTGTGTGTGTGTGTGAAGGAGAAGAGATCACAGCAAGCAATAAAACAAAAAAGGACAAAATCTGTAAATTAGATAGGAGCATTGTTACGGATAACATTTTCAATAGTGTGATATTGTTTCCAAAAGAAATGATTCATATTCATATTTTATTAATACTAATATAACATTTAGGATAACAGAGGCAAATTTCCGGTGGTATTGTGGGTGAGGCAGCAGAGTGAAACCATGGTTCACCATTTCAGATTTTAAAGTCTGAGTTTCAGTTATCTTATTATAAATATCAGGTTAATATAATTTTCACTGATATTTTGGTATTTGAAAAATATGAACAACTATTTGAAAACAATTATTAAAATAGTAATATGTCATACAAACAGTAAGTAATATATTGTTTCACATTTTTAGAGAAAAATTGAAAAGGTCTGTTTGCAAGAGACTAACTTTTATTTAAAGATGTGGGAAGAAAGACCTATGATAAGAGTATCACATAATTTATTTTCAAGCCAGGACACTTGAGAAAAAGTAAGAGGCACTAAATTCATCACAATGATATAAATTTTAAAATATTTGTATAGTGATTGACCAATTTATTTTTAAGTTAAATGAACTAAAAGTAGCTCCAATAATATCTATTTTTAAAAAAAGTTAAAATATTTAGTCATTCCATATCCAATACTAATTCACTGATACTTTTTCTGAATAATAAATTTTTACATAGTTTCATTGACATTTTAAATACCATAAAATTAATATATATTTTAGTGTATATCTCAATGAATTTTAGTATATTTACAAAGTTGTACAACCATTATCACAACTAATTTTGGAACATTTCCATAATCATAGGCACTAGTTGATTTGTTTCTATTGTTGCATAGTATTTCTTTGTATATATTTTGCTGTTGGTTACCATTTAGATTATTTCCAAATTTGGCTTCTATGAATTCAGCTGCTATTGACATTCTTGAATGTATCTTCTGGTACACCTGGGTACACATTTTTCTCTGATATACTGATTGGAGTGGTATTTCTGGGTTACAGTGCAAGCTGCTTTTCTCTTAGGTAGATCATTCCAACTTCCTTAGCAAAATGACTGTTCTGATCCCCTTCTATTGTATATGAAAGACCATCATAAATATATATTTACCCACATTTTAAATTTTTAGACACCTTGATATTTGTGTAGTCATATTTTATTGAGGTTTTAAATTTATATTTCCTTGATATTTGATAAGGCGTAACAAGTTTTTATGTTTATTTGCATTTTTGATGTGTTCTTTAGAGAAATTTATTCCCCACTTTCCTATTGGATTGTCTGTTCTTCATTGATACGTTAGAATCTGTGCATATCTGGATAGTCTATATATGTTGCCAGATTTACTCTGTGGCTTATTCTTGTATTAACAGTATCTTGAGAAACATAACTTCACAACTCTAATATAGTCCAATTTATATATTTTCCTTTATAGTTTAATTTCTATATCACGCTTTATCATGTCTCGATATCTTCTAGAGTAAGTCCTCATCTTTTTTTCTCAAAGATTTTCTCATATATTTTTAATACTTTTTATGTCCAGGTATCTTTTTAAATCAGTCATCTTAAAAAAAAAGTGGAAATTTAGGTTGGAATATATTAAATTGATATTTTTGTAATAATACATCTTTTAATGCAGGAATGTTCCTTCATTTATATGTTTTCTATAATTTCTCTAAATAATGTTTTATATGCTTAAGTAGATGCCTCACACATATTTTGTTAGATTTATTCTTATATATATATTTTAATTTTTGTTGCTGTTTAAAACAATACATTTTATACTTTATTTTCCAACATTTGTTGCTGATATTTAAGAATACAATCACTCTTTTACTCAGAATCCTTGTTTAAAACCACTATTAAATTTAATAATTTTTCTCATTTAAAAAAGTACATATATAATAGTTTATGTATAAGTTATAGTCTTATTTTTCAGCTCTTTTAAATTCTATTTTTTTCTTGACATTTCACTTTCAAGAATTGACTTTATTCTGCTAATAGAGGTTGTAGTAATGTAATTATTTATTTTGTTAGATCACAGAGAATGTCTTCCAAAATTTCTCCTTTAAATTTGCAATTTGTTCTTGCTGTTTCATAACTACTGTTTAAATGGTTGAGAACGTCTCCTACTTATAGTGTGTTAAGAATATTGATAATAAATAGATGTTGAATTATTTAATATTTTTTTCATATAGGAGATGAACATGGTTTTCAAGCATTAAAATCAATTCTTAATATATTAACTTGTATTGAATCTCTAATATTTAGTGATTTTTGTAGTTTTGCATTTATCTCATGAGTGAAGTTGGCCTGTAATTTTTCTTTCTTGCAATATCCTTCTCCAGTTTAACTATCAAGCAAATTCTGGCTTAATAAAATGAACTCTGAATTGCGTTTAAGAAAAAGTTGTTGTGAATTTGGTGTTATTTATTCATTTAAATGTAAGAAATCTACTCCATTGTTTGCTCTCCAGTGATATCAAAGGAAAGGCCCTTTGTTCAGATTTTCTAGTTGGTCACAGTAGTAAATTGGTTCGAGATATTCACTCGTCTCTTCTCAGGAGCCAGACATTATATACAATGGCAGTATTTTTCAAAATTCTTACAGATAAGCAAAATAACTTTGATCTGGCAAATTCACTTATAGAAATTAATTCTAATGAGAGAATTTAAAGTTCTTAAATGTTGTAAATAGAATTATGTTCACAAAGACATACATTTGTACATAGAATGACTTTTTTCCAGTGTTATTTAAAATAGTAAAATGTAGCAAATGATATGAAAGTGTATTAAATAGAGAATTTAATAATTATCTTTCAATGACAAATTAGCATGCATTTATAAAACTGATTGTATATACCTTTTAATGATAATAAATTATTGCATAACTATATACAGAAGGTATAATATGATATGTAGATCAAAAACAATTCTATTTTAAGATGTGATTCTATATATATGCATTAAAATGCTAACACATTATACCAAAATATTAACAGCTTTTCCTCTGGATTGTGAGAATATGGATAATTGTTACTTTATTTTATTTATTATAGATACTTTATACTTAATTTATGTCATTTAGGCAATGTATTATAATCTTATCAGAAAATTAATAAAGCTTTCAATTTTTGGAAGCTACGGTTAAAAATGTATCATTCTGAAGGCCAATTATTCTTTTCACGGTAGTATTAGAAGTGTAATTAATATTACTTTCTGGAAGTTACAGCAGAACACCGTTTGGCTCAATACAAAAACTACTTTTTAATAATTATAACCTATCAAAGATGGAATGACTTGCCTTGTAATAGTCTGATCATCCTACTCCTTGAAATGCTAAGAGTCTTTGGGAATTTTAGTAAGTGTTTCTACAGATTGTAGAATTACACCTTTATTTTCTGGAAATATTAAATTCTTAAGTTTCTTACTTCAACATTGAAGAGGAAACAACACTGAAATAGGAAATTTAGGAATACACACATGTACACACACACACACTCACACACATATACATATACACATTCATATACACTATTCTATATTATCTGAGTAAATTTTCATAAAATGTACACAATAAGTTAAAGCAAATGGATTTAGTAAAAGATAGCAAATTTCCAAACAAATATCACTATATCTGTACCTTCTCCCTGCCCTTAAAGAAAATAATTCTAAGAAACCATCAAAATCAATAAACAAATATAATCTTTGGTGTATTTGTTACAAACACATGACATCGCAGAAAATTAACATCAAAAGTGTTTTGGCTTTGAAAATGTGAAGATTATAAACCTTATAAACAACTATATGATGCACACTTCACAGCACACACACTAAAATTGTAAATACTGAAAATATGTACAGGATAAGCCCCAAATTCATTGTGTTTTCTTTTTCTTCTGTTACCTCTGCAATGTTCTACATAAGCTTGTGGTAAATTTTAATCAGATAAAAATCCCAATAAGTATTTTTTAAAACTAAAATATATTAATGAAAAAAACAAATGGAAATTAATGGAAGTAGATCGACACATTTTCTTCTGTATTTGCCTGGGTAAACATTCACGCATTTGATATAAAATTGCTAATTTTCTCTAGTATTGAATACAATAAGATGGATTCACAAAAACGTCTAACAAACTACTTAGAAATTGGAATGTATTTAGAACACAATTAAAGGTAAGTCTTTAAAAAAATAAGTAAATTTTCAGTTGAGTTTTGAAAAGAAATGAACAGAAGAGGTAGTGTTTTGATAATCAAAAAACAATTCAGAAAGGAGAAAGAGAAATGCATTAACACCAATTTTGAAAACATAGTATATTTGGTTTGATTTAGTTTTCCACTGTTAGATTACATTGATTAAATTTAATATACATCAAATAGTAAGCTTAATTGAAAAATATATGAATGCGATAGGGAAAATAAAAATTTAAAATCCTTATCACAAAGGTAAAATTAGATATGTTTTAATAATATACTCCATATATTTTATTTTTATATCAATTAAGACAAATTATTATATTTATAATTATATTATTAAAAAGGTAAGACTTAAGTTCACCACTTGAAAGGGGAGATCCATAGCCTTCATCCAGATACAAGAAATAACACAAGACAGTCTGACACTTTCCACTTGACAATACTTTTTTATACTGGTTTAGAAATGTCTGAATGTTTACATTAGACAAATACAGATGAAAATGTGTTGGATCATCTTCTATTAATCTCCATTTGTTTCTTCACTGATATATTTTAGTTTTAAAAAATATTTATTGGGGTTATGTCTTAATATCAAAGGAACAATAAAGCACTTGTAATTCAATAAAAAAAAATATTAAAAAGCTTTTTTTGGTTTTACTGGTGTCTCTGGTGGCCTCTTCTAAAGAGCACGCTTCTCAGAAATTTAATAAATAAAAAAATGTTAAAGATGAAGCCAAAATATAATCTTTATTTCTGAGTTTAGATTGGAAAACATACTTTGAAAGGTAGTTTGGCTTATTAAATAAATCTTGTAATTTAACCCATTGGTTTAAAGAAAAGTAACAAGCAGTGCCAAGATAAGATTGAAGAGAGGAAATAACAGCAGAACTGCCAACTCATGTTTGTGACATCTAGAAACACTTCAAGAAGAGAAAAATGCTGCACATATCTTTTTTTACCAGATTAGTCTTTGTAAATTTATAGATAGAATCATTCAGTCTATATCCAGGGACTGGGAGGGTAACACAGTTGAGAGAAGGCCAAATGTGCTTAGAAAAACAATTCTTTCTTGTAGCAACATGGTCCAAAATAGTTTCTCAAGTTTCATTATTCAATGAATTGGGAGTAGATGATTTAGTCTTCTTTCATTGTTAAATTGAAAAGAGAGACTTACTAAAATATATGAAGACATGTGCTTTGTGTGATAAGATTAATTTCTGAAAGGAATGAAGAGTGAAATTTGTTTTCATGTTTTTATTCTTTAACCGATTCCTTATTGTGCTCTAAGATAGCAATTATTTGTGGATGAACTTAAATATTGCTGAAGTGGGTTCATACAACCCATTTTTCCAAAATGATATTTCCCTCACTAACTGACTAGTTGATTCAACTTATATATATATGTGTGTATGCGTGTGTGTGTGTGTATACATACATATATATGTGTACATCTCTATATACATATATCTATATACATCTAAGTATATATAAATGTACGTATATACATAAATACACATAAATACACATATTTATATACATACATTTATATATACTTAGATGTATATAGATATATGTATATAGAGATGTACACATATATATGTATGTATACACACACACATGCATATTTATGTATATATGTACATATATATCTATGTATATACATATGTATGCCTTTCTTTATTGTGCCATGAAAACCCAATCTGAACTATGCACCACGTCTTTTGCTTTTTTGAAGTGGCCCTTTTCTTATGGGATGAACTTAATGGTAAGTCTCATCTTTACGGTAAGTCAGAAACTGGTCTAGATCACTACAATTCAACAAAGGCTGTAATTAAATAGTCTTGGAGTTTATTTTCCATTCTGATTCAAATAGCTGGGCCCAGCAATAATATAAAAAACAGTTAAAAAAAATTCTCAGTATTATTTAGCTCAACCTCTTCTTTGGGAAATGGAATAATTGCAGCTCTGGACATGTCAAACTGGTGAGAGCAAATTGATATAACCTATATTTCACCTTATCAAGTTTTCTGTAGAGAAAAAAGGCTATAAAGCACATTAAAAATCACTGTAGTTGAGAAAACATAATTGAAAGGAAATTTTTTGAATTATGTTAGCAAGATATAGAGAACAGTCTTCCTTATTCAGAACACCAAAATGTTAAATAAAA
The DNA here is from genome assembly GCF_000325575.1 of Pteropus alecto. Taxonomy (NCBI): domain Eukaryota; kingdom Metazoa; phylum Chordata; class Mammalia; order Chiroptera; family Pteropodidae; genus Pteropus; species Pteropus alecto. The sequence continues at coordinate 13,018,296 of NW_006494613.1, forward strand.
CATGAAGATAAGACACGTTTTGTTTTAAATATATAATAGAGGGAAATTTAGAAAAACATTTGGAGAACAGAAATAAAGCAGAGTCTTGAAGGATGAAGGGATCCTGAGTAGCATTTACCTAGATAGCACCTGCCAAATCCAAGTGGTTTATAATGTGGCATTAGCAGAGTATGTACATATGTAGGAACTAAGACAAAATCCTGGTCCTAAGGAGATAAATGGTCAGGTTAGAAACCTCACCTTACCGTCAACACACACACACACACACACACACACACACACACTCTCTCTCTCTCTCTCTCTCTCTCTCTCTCTCTCTCTCTCTGTTTCATTCTCTCTCTTTCGAGATTCTCTGGCTCCTCAGTGAGCAAACCTGGAAAAACTAGAAAGCAACAGGTTCTTAATTTCCTGTCTTAGTATTGGCTTCAGGTAAAAAGAAAAATATTTTTTAATCAGTAATTATCTGTTTGGTTTACAAATATTATGCTGGATTTGAAGTCTATGAAATCTGTCTATAGATTTTGTCCTGGGGCAGAATTATAAGAAAATAAGATATGAGCACAATTATTATATATAAATCATTAAATTAGTTTATAAAACATTATTCAATGTATAAATTATTTTCTGGAAAAATTGGTTTGAATAAAATGCTGGCTTTGTTTGATAGAAATACTATTAATATGTTGCCTAAAATCATACAACTAACTAGAAAATATTTCAAGGAAATTTGGAAATAATAAATATATTCATATTGCTTTTGTGGGTTAGAAAGTTTTAGATAGAATAAAAGTCTACTTGATGTCATTAGTTTGGGGATACTAATGTATTGAGGACTGTAACTCTTGAATAATAGAGTAGTTCATTCTGTTTTTGTATTTTGAGATTATGATTTATGCATGTCCTTGTGCTAGATAGCACTAAGCATTGCTCCTTCATTAGTAGTTCCCATTGAAAGTTATGTTTATATTCAAAAATTTTGCCCTGGGATGGATCATATTGTGTGAGAAATAATTACAGTGCAAAAGCAGAGAGTCACTGCTTAAAATGTATTAGAAATTATCTGCTTGATGTGCCTCCCAGTTTCCATAGTGTGATTCTGTCTAATTATCCCTGGGGATCTGTTAGGCTCTTTGACTATTAAGCAGATACTTTTTTAACATTGGGAAATATTTATTTTAAACTGAATAGTTTTGTTAAGCCTGGTGCTATAAGAAGAGTATTTCCTAATAAAATTATTTAACTATTTAAGGGCACCTGAGCACTACTTGTAAATTTAGTCAATCAATTGATGACACAGAAATCACTGCATTATCCAAAAATGTGTTTGGTAATAATAAAGTTAAAGTTCTGCTCTCACCAGTGGTGAGGCTGTTACTTCCAAAAGACCATACTTAAGAGACGAGTTATTATTTTAGATATATTAATTACTATAACAAACTTTACAAATCCCTGGTTAACTTCATTGAGGACAGGTTGATAGATACAAGCAAAGTTCAACCCAATTTACATATTTGATATCTGTATGCACACTATAACTCTCTTTGGAGTATATGCCTAACTCCTGAAAACATTTTCAAAAAGCTCTCCTATTTAATTTTCTACTAGTGAAGTGCAAGAACACTAGTGGCTGCCCTCATTACTCTGGATAGTTATTAAGGTTTTAGAAGCATTTTGAGTTTGGCATTTTTGACCAAACTGGAAACCTAGGAGGTATTTGAATTACAAGTAGAAGACAAATGTTTCTACCTAAATTGTTTTTGAGGAAAAAGGATTGTTCACAATTAATTGTTCATGAGCACATCAAATATTTGAAAATGCGTTAGTACCTTATTTATAGTCTGTGTGTAAAATAACAGGTTAGGAATGAGTGAATTTGTTGAAAATAAATATTGAGAAGAGGAAAGAAAAGCTTCAGAAGCTGCCATATTAAATATACACACTCAAGACTGAATGAAGAAAAAGAGAGTATATTTTAAAATTATTCTAATAAACTTATATCCTGCCTCATTCCCCAAAATGACTTCAGGCAGAAATCAAAAATACAAATAGCACAATCAGATTTATTTTATTTTTTTTTTTAATTTATTGGTTGAGAAATTAAACAGGTCAAAGATAAAATCAAAGTTTAATAACAAACTAAAGACACAACCAGAGAACACAAAGATTAACAGACAGAATATAGCCAGAAGTCACTGTACATGTCCTAGATTTTAGCTACAAATTTGTTCTTGAGCTTATTAGCAATCAAAGAATATAAAGAACCCGTTATAAATGTCTTAGTGCTCCAAAAATAAAAACAAACTGATTTGGGGTACAATTGTTTCAGCTATGACATATAGAGTTTTCCTGTGAGTAAAGAAGAGTTGTATGACATTAAACAACTATCTTAACATCATAAAAATTACAATAATTGTAATGATGAGTCTCAAAGGGTTGTATCTTGCATAAAGCCATCCAACGGCCTATGGCATGTAACACGTGCAATGCCATAAGGTAAATCTCAGGTGGTGAGAATTTGAAACAATGAGGCCTTTCCAGTAAACATTCTTTACTGGAAGTCCTTAGTATAGCAAAAAAAAAGATTAACAAATTCAGAGTAACGTTTTTCATACACTGCTCTCTAGATCTAGAGGAATACAAAGTCTCAGTGTATGGGACTAGAACTGTCTACTTGAACTTCAACCAAGGCCATTCCACCTTCATCTCTATTACATACATAATCTATATTTACATAAGACCTTACTTAAAGAGGGCGTTCTGGAACTTATTTATTTTAAATCACTAATATAAATGGATTAATAAATGAATATTTATATTTCTTTCAGGCAATATTCCATGTAAGTTACCCACTTCTGCCAGGTTTTGATAGGTTCTTTATTGCAGTGAACTGAGTTTCTGTTCCTTGACATGTATGTAAAAGCAGCTTGTGTTACATTGAAAAAGAATAAAGACAGATATTTCAACAACTAGCTAAGCTCAAGGCAGGCTTTATTTCCCATTATGAAAGTTGATGAAATTCAAAATAAAAAGACCATCATAAATAGAAACAAAATTTTCTTGAAAAAAAATAAAAGTTTGATTTCAGGCCAAACCGGAGGGTCAAAATTCTAGGCTACATGTCATACCTAAATTGGTTTTATTTGAATAATGCTGGATTTTATTCAATGTCCATCTTGCCAATTAAATATTGGTAGAGGTTTAGCCAGAGGTTAAATTTCACAAACCTCTGGCTAGACTCACTAAGAAAAAAAGAGAAAGGACATAAACAAAATTAGAAATGAAAGAGAAGTTATGTCAGATACCACTGAAATATAAAGGATCATACAAGAATATTATAGAAGATTATACGCCACCGAATTCAATAACTTAGAGAAAATGGGCAACTTCTTAGAAATATACAAACTTCCTAGACTGAATCAAGAAGAACTGGAATATCTAAATAGATCAATCAACAGTATGGAAATTGAAACAATCATCAAAAACCTACCAAAAAGTAAAACTTCAGAACCAGTTGGCTTCACTAGTGAATTCTATCAAACATTCAGAAAGATTTAATATCTGTTCTCAAACTTTTCCAAAAAATTGAGGAAAAGGCAATACTTCCTAACTCATTTTATGAGGCCAATATTATCCCGATACCAAAACCTGGTAAAAATAACACATAAAAAGAAAACTACAGACCAACATCTCTCATGAACACAGATGCAAAAATCCGAAATAAGATACTAGCGAACCTTTAAGATACTAGTGAATCTTTATTAAAAAGATTATACACCGTGATCAAGTGGGCTTCATCTCAGGGGCACAGGGATGGTTCAACATATGCAAATTGATTAATGTGATACACCACATAAACAAATTAAAAAATAAGAATCATATGCTCATATCAATAGGTGCAGAAAAAGCCTTTGACAAGATACAGCATCCATTTATGATCAAAACATCAGGCAAGAGAAAGAAATAAAAGGCATCCAAATAGGAAACAAAGAAATCGAACTGCCACTATTTGTAGATAACATGATTCATTATACAGAAAACCCTAGAGACTCCACAAAACGCTACTAGAAACAATAAGCAAATATAGTAAAGTTTCTGGATACAAAATCAATGTTCAATAATCATAGTGTCCTTATACTCTATTAATGAAGTGTCAGAAAAAGAAGTGGAAAAAATAATTCCTTTGCAATTGCAAAAAAAAAAAAAAAAAAAGAATAAAATACCTAGGAATAAACCTAAGGAAGCATAAGAAGGACCTGCACACTGAAAACTACAAGACCCTATTAAAAGAAATCAAAGAAGGTACAAAGAAATGAAAAGATATTCTGTGTTCTTGGATTGGAAGAATAAACATAGTTAAAATGACCTTATTAACTAAAGCATTATATAGATTTAATACAATCCCTATCAAACTCCTAACAGCATTTTTTAAAGAAATAGAACAAAAATTCATCAGATTTGTATGAAAGCACAAAAGACCCCAAATAGTCAAAGCCATCATGAGAAAAAAGATTAAGGCTGGAAGTATTGCTCTTCCTTACTTCAAATTATACTACAAAGTGACAAAAATCAAAACAGAATGGTATTAGCAGAAAACAGACACACAGACCAATCGAACAGAATTGAGAGTCCAGAAATAAACTTTCATATATATGGGAAAATAATTTTGACAAAAGAGCCAAAAACATACACTGGAGAAAGGAAAACCTCTTCAATAAATGGTGCTGGGAAAACTGAAAAGCCACATGCAAAAGAATGAAACTAGACTGCCCTCTGCCACCATATACAAAATTTAACTCACAATGGATCAAATACCTGAATATAAGACCTAAAACAATATATTTCATAAAAGAAAATATAACTACTAAACTCATGAACCTTGGATTTAGAGAGAATTTTATGAATTTGACCTCAAAGGCAAGGGAAATAAAAGCAAAAATAAATGAATAAGACTACATCAAACTAAAAAGCTTCTGCACAGCAAAAGAAACCGTCAACAATACAAAGAGGCAAGTATCCAAATGAGAGAAGATATTTGCAGACAATGCCTCTGATAAAGGCCTAATTTCTGAAATATATAAAGAAATCAAACAACTCGACAGTAAACAAACAAATAATCCAATTAAAAAATGGTCAGAAGACCTGAATATACACTTTCCCCAAGAAGATATGTAGCCAACAAACATGAGAAGATGATCAACTTTATTAGCTATTAGAGAAATTCAAATCAAAACTACAATGAGATATCATCTCATACCTGTTAGAATGGCTATCATCACCAGGACAAATCATAAGCACCAGAGAGGTTGAAGGGGAAAAAAGAACCCTCATACACTGCCGGTGGGAATGTAAATTGGTACAGCCACTACGGAAAACAGTATGAAAGTTCCTCAAAAACTAAGAATAGAATTACCATATGACCCAGAAATCCTATTCTAGGATCCACCAAAAAACTTGAAAACATTTATCTGCAAAGATATATGCACCCTGATGTCCATAGCAGCATTATTCACAGTGGCCAAGACATGGAAACAACCAAAGTATTCTTCAATATAAAATTGAATAAAGAAGCTGTGGCACATATATATAATGGAATATTACTCAGCCATAAGAAAAGATGAAATATTGTCATTTGCCATGACATGGATGGATCTAGAGATTATTATGCTGAGCAAAATAAGTCAGATAAAAAAGTTGAGAACATATGATTATTCATATGTGAGATATGAATCTAAAAGTAACAAACAAACATGACAAAGAAATAGAGATTCATAGACACAGACAGTGGATTAGTGCCTACCAAAGGAAAAGGGAGGAGTGGAAAGGTAGATAGGAGTAAGGAGGGTCAAATATTTGGTGGTGGAAGAAAATTTAACTTTGAATGATAAACACACAATACAATACACATGTGAGGTATTATCGAGTTGTACAGTTGAAACCTATTTGATTTTATTAACCAGTGTCACCCCAATAATTTTAATAAATACAAACAAAAATAAATTAAAATAATAAAATTAAAATTAAAAAGATCTTTAAAGAGTTTAGAAATAAAAACTATTATTTGAGACATAATTCAGCAGATTTTTGAAAATCAACTCTTTTTTGAGGGCACATAGCTAGAAATAAGTCAGAAAGTGGCCTGTAGACCTTAGGCTTTTATGAATCTAACTGGGAAAATAATTTCCAAGGCAGCAGTCAGAATCTGACCTATGGCCTCACTTACCAAATTCATGCCTTAACTACCCAAGCCTTAGTATCTCACTTCATTATCAAATCTGAAGAATAAGTAGAGTATTTTCAAGTAGATATTTTACACTTGAGTTTTTTAAGGTATTAATAATGTATAGTCAATGTTAAATTTGATAAGATCCTTGGTAGTTACTTCTGAGTTCTGATCTATATGGCAATTGTACCTTTCAGGCTTCTTAGCTGTAGGCAACAGAATCTAACTCTGATTATTATTTAAGCAGCAATAAATTTTTAAAAACAGTATGAATAGATTAGAGAATACCAGAAGCTTTGAGAACTAGATATAGAAAAAGAGCAGGAAAAAGAATGCTAGATAGTAGTCAAGACCTTAGCCAAAACCATGCCGCAGATGATTCACAGTCCTCTCACACTACACACTAGAAAGCGAGGCTCAATGGAAATTTTAGGCTACTCCTGGGAACATGGCTATCATGGCCCTAGAAGTTAGCACATGTTTGTTCCACGACCCCCATTGGCCATCAGAACTCACTCTCTGCTGTCCCTGTTTCTTTAACATCTTTCACTCAGTATATTTCCATTTAGAAACTCTGTAGGGTGTTTCTAATATAAAAATTGAGGTTATGTGTACATATCCTAGATGTAAAAGGAGATAAAAAGCAATCACAGAGCTTTTTCGGTTTCAAGTAAGAGATAAGCTCTGCCTTTCATCAAAAATACCTAATATTTAATGAGTGCATTTATGTTTTAAATATTGTTGTCTGAGTTTAGTTGCATAATGTGATGAATTTATTAAGTTAAAAGAAATTCAGGCAACTACATTGAATATGCAAAAAGGGTAAAATAGTCACTCATGTTCCAGAACACAGTCCAAATAGTGTCATAAATAGAGAGAAAATGGCTTTAGAATAATTTATGATGCTATTTCCCTAAGGTAAAAATAAAATAAAATTCTCCCTAAGTTGGTCCAAAAATTCAACACCAGAAAGTTGGTTCCATAAATACTTTGGTAAAGAATGTTTCATTTGGTTGATGTTTTTACGAGAATGCTTCATGGAGAGTCAGAGTTTTCTTTCTTCAATCACTTCAGAGAGAATCCAATGGACCAGCTGCATCTTGGCATTCAAGACCTGGGAGAGCAGTGACATTTACCAAACTGCAGCTTCAGCTGACTATCAGGATCAACAACAAAAAGCAAACACCAATTAATACCCTCCACATGTTGAAGCTAGTACCATAGAAGTAAAATCTAACTTTTATAAGGAATTATATGTCAATCATTTTTCTCTCAGCCAACTTCTCATTCCAGTGTCTGTAAAAGATAGGTGAGTAGTCTCAGAATACTAAAGACAGAATTTGAGAGAGAAATACAGAAAGACTGCAGTAGAGTGGCTGGATGCAGGGGAAAGGAGAAAAAAGGGAAAGGGTGGAGATCAGAGAAGGCAGGGGAACACAAGAAAAGATCTGATTTCTAAAAAGATGGATACAAAAATAAAAAAGCAGTAATAAAAACCTCTTAATTGTACAGTCTCTATCTATCCTGGTTGTCTTCACTTTCTCACCATACTCACTCTTAAAACACAAAAATCAATTTCAGCTCTTGTTGAGGGTCACCATTAATATCTTAATTGCAGAATCTGTTTTGAAAATTGTAGTCCTGCCTCATAATCATGTTTGACCAGTCTCTCTTCTGGGAAGCTCTCCTCCTGTACATCATCTCCTAGTTTTCTCATTTGTCTCTGACTGGCCTTATAAGTTCTCTCCTGTTCTCATATTATTTACCTTTCTTCCTGGGTGGTTTCATCCATGGCCTCATTTGCAAACATTATATCTCGTGAATCCCAAATCTAACCTACTTCTCACTTCTGAGTTCTGGTCTACTGTGACCAATTCTCTACACACTGGATACTTATAACTAAATGTGCCATTGAAAATGTAGCATGTTTAAAACTGAAATGACCTTCCAAATCATCTCTTTCCCGAAAGTGATACTTCTATAGTAATAATCACCTGGTTAAATGAGAGATAATATTGTGCAAGCAGCTGGCTGAACAAAAACCAGAGAATTTTTAAGTTGTGAGGTAGGAAGACAAGAGAAAGGTAAATATTTAGTAATTTAGAGTTTAAATTTTTGTTATGAAAATAAATACATGCTATAAGTGAATGTATTTTTAAATTGTAATCTACTGTATAGAGTTTTATTATTATTTGACCAGACTGTAAGTGTGGGATCAGATCAGCTTTTCTTAACACTGTATTTCAATTTCAACAATAGTTGTGTTTTAATAAATATCTGTGGAGTGATGATGAGATTGTAATGATGGTGATGATGATGATGATGACAATCAAGATATTTCAAGGTAAAATATGCCCATGACTTTTTTAACACATCTTAAATGCTCAGGAAATTTTATTGACTAAGAGATAAAAGGATAATTTTTTTTTGTTTTTTTTACAAATTCATGAATCTTACATTAGTTATAGCTAGCTCAGGGTTTTTGGTGGAGAGTCTAAATTTTGGAGATAGCTTTGCCAAGCATGGGTGTACAGAGAAGAAAAGAAAAATAGTAGTTGCTAATACTATAGAGGCATGGCTCTCAGAAGGTAGAGGGAAGAAAGGGGATATTGGGGATAGAAGGTCTAGGCTCCTCTTTCACCCCTATTTTGGCTTATTAAGACTCCCATGGGAACACATGAGGAATAGAAGAACCAAAACTGTTCTTAATTCCTTTGTACCATACCCGACTACTCAGAGACACCTAGAATGATGAGAGACTATAAATGTGTGAATATGTGTGTAGGAATAGTAGAGGCAGTGTTGGAATCTTAGTAAATTAGTAGAGAATCGACAAGTGTCAGTTTCTGCTTACAGAGGTGGCCAGCTTCTCTCTGAACTGTACACATAAAAATAATTAAAATGGTAAATATCATGTTATGTATATTTTGCCACCATAAAAATAATTAAGTAAATGAATCCTTAACTTGTGTCATTAATTGGTTGAAGAATCTAATATGTACATTTACTCTATTGTTATTATACTGGTCATCCAAAGAGATTAATGTACTTAAGCAACTAGAATTTAAGAAAAGAAAAGAAAAAAAAAACAACTGGATGAACACATTGCTACTAGGATTTTACTGATTGAACATTTTCTAAGAACCTATAATTTTGTGAATAAGGAAACAAAAAGAATACCAATTTTTAGTATCAGTAGATAACAACCATCTCTCTCATCAGTAATATAAGAGAAAGACACTCTATTTGCTCCCTCCATCTGCCCCTTAACCCATATTATTACTTGCATCAATCTTGAGTCACACAGAATCACTTAAGCCTCTTTGAGCTACATTCTCTGATTTTTAACACTGTACACTTCCTTCACATAGTGTATTTGTTGTTACATAAGTAATTTGGATAGAAAATTCCTCTAGCAAAAAGCTTATTAAGTTTCACTATTACTTTTATTCATTAAGTTGGATCAGTAAAAAAATAAAAACTCCCGATACCAATAACAAAACTGAATAGCTTATGCTTTGGAAAGCTATTGTTTATTATATATTAGAAATTTTATATTAAAAGCTTAGAAAAAATTCTAGTTTTGTTCACTGTGATGTATTGTAAAGTGTAGACTTACAGTTGTATATATGTGGCTATGTATACCATTTCTTTCTCCTAAAACTCACATAGGAGTTACCAACCTCCTAGTGCATTAGTGTTGGGCATACTTTTATCACATGGAGATGGGAGCCAGCGTATTCTTCCACGTGGTGTGTCTTGAACAGTGGCAACTCTCATTTTATGAAATAGATTGATTTAGACTTGAGTACATCCTAAAATAATGCTGAATCAGAAAAAAAAATGCATAAAAACATCACTCTATGAATAACTCTTCAATAAACAGTTCTTAGGGAATCAGGTAGATTCAGGATTACTTTTGCATTCTTTTTAGATAGCTGGAAGAGATGAATAGAATTATGGAGAATGGACCAGATGACGTATTTGAAACACAGTGGGATAAACCAGATGGAATGCTGCTATTTTATCCATTTATCTATGAATAGACACAGGTAAAGGAATGGTCTTGAAGCCTGTTGATAATATTGATTTTCCAAAGATTTTCTGTGGTTTCTGTGGTTGGCATGTATATAAGTGCATATGTATTTAATGTAGCTATATTAAATTAAAATAGGAAAAGTGAGTGAAAGGCAGTTTGTCATCATTTTTACAGATTCCTTCTGAAAACCTGTGGGGAAAGGGGGCCAATTTTAAATAATTATTAGGAAAAAGAAAGCAAACTGCTAAAAATTTTAAACTAATTAACATTTCTTGGTGGAATATTCTGTGGAATACTCTGCAAGCTGTGACTATGTTTATGGTATTTGTGTATGTGAAAGAAAATAAAAATAGACATTAGGTTAGGGAGCGAAGGCTTTTACATAGGAAAAATAAAATAGTTTTGAGACGTAAAGATTTGGTAGGTTACTGCAGCTTAACCACCTAAACAAAAAATCATTTGTACATTTGAGGACATTATTTCTTTTCTAATTGCACCTTGCAGATGGGGTAGTAATTTTCAAACTTCTGTTTTGTTTTATTTTTCGTGAGAGGAGTAGAGTATTATTGGTTTCCCTTTGATTCAAATAATACATTAGAGTAGCTTAGAGAGCCAGGACACACATGCACGCACTCGTGCACACACACACACACACACACACACACACCAAAGACAAATGCTTCCTCAAATAATACTTTCCCTTACTATAAATCATGCACTCGGATAGTTTCTATTGTTTTTCTAGTCCGTTTTAGTTACTATTTAAATGCTGGTTGTGATCCATTAAATTGATTTTATGACTCATTAATAGCTTACAGACGCAAAAGCATTGTCGTAGAGAGACATAAATTAAAATGATTTTGCTAAAATGCTCATCTTTAATCTTCAATCCTTACCTTTCCATTTTAGACATTTCTGATTATTAGACAGAGCCAAAAGTTTCCAAAATAATCTTTTCCTTTTATTCAATGCCATAATAGTTATGCTCCAATTGTACTACTATAGGTTATTTTGATGCTGCCTGTTCATTTAAAATCAACTTTTCCTTAAATCAAGGACACTTGCTAAATAACAAACAGTCAAATTAGTTAAGTTGCAGCAAACAAACTTCAAGAAATGATGCCTTTTCTAATAAAGCATCACCTTGCCTCATGTAAAAACTAGCAAGAGTAATGGGAAACAAGTTTTAGTCAGTGGTCTTCTTATAACTTGTCATCTATTGTTTTCCTGAAGTTCTAACCTTAAGAGGGATCAAAGAGTGAGACAGGCAAAGCATGCATTTTGGCACTGATCTCCAAACCCCGAAACCCAGCGATCCAGGCAAGTGTAATTCACACTGATTCAACCTCCCTCTCCCTTTGCCTCTTCTTTGTGCTCCAGCATTTTTTAAGTTCAATTCCTTGTTCCTGCCCTGCTTATCATTGTACTTTTACCTTAACCTGGAGCTTGGCAGTCCCAATTGGCATAGCTCTGTTACTTGAAGCAAAAAGCAACTTTTTCTTTCAAGGAAGAAACTTTCTGTATTACTTTCTTTGATGAAAATAGTTCATCCTACTGGAAACTACTGTAACTCTCTCATAAAACTTAGTCTATAATTCTGGATTTCCAGAGGTCTTTCTCATGCCCTAGGTGCTTTTGAATAGATTGCTTTCTTCAGTTATCTATAGGGTGTCTTAAAAATGTTCCTATGAATGTGTGTGTTTGTACCTCATGAAATCCCTCTAAGCATAGCTTGAACTGAACACAACTACAGTTAAACTAAATCAGAGATAACTAATGACCTAGGATTTTAAAAAGTAAGGTAATAAAACAATACAATTGACCATTTAAAAGACTGATTGTGCTCTTTTATGACTATTACTTACTATATATACCCAATTACCTTGTGGCAGAATGTGGATTTTGCATACCATTAAGCACGTGCTAAATGTACTTTGTTGTAAGCTTTATTTGATTATCACTCTAAACTTTATTCATATTTATAAAGCTTTCATAGTTCATTGATCTTATAATATCTGCTTATAACTCAAAAGCCACTGGGAAATTGCTGTGTACATAGGAATTAAGGGGCAACCTGGCCCCAGATAGGAATCCAGATCCCTGAGTTCTAAACGTAAGTCATCCAAGAGGGAGTTGTGTGACCTTGAGGCAGGTTATTTAACATTCTGAATCTTCAGTTTCTCTAAAAGAGCACTAAATTAGATAAGCTATGTAATCTTTATAGACCCTTTATAGCAAGAAAAGATAGAGATAGAGATAGAAATAAAGAAGAGATCTGATTTAGCCATCATAGTTTAGAAAATATGGATAAAAGGGACTATTACCAAGTAAGCCAACCAACTCTCTGAATAATTATTTATTAAATAATTTGGTTGAAAATTTTTTCCTTAATTTGTCACAGTTTAGTTCTTAAAAATCAAAGTTAGAGTTTACACAATCAATAAATATAGAATGAATGAGAGATTTGAACACGTTAGGTTCTTATTTTTGGTTTATATTTGTTTTGTGACTATTGTTTTTCTTTAGGATTATTCTTATAATTTTAGTGTAAGAAGTTAATAGATTGTTCAAAATACTTGTTTTTGAATTATTTGTAACAACATCATAGTCTATTCTATTTATATCAAATCTATAGATTTCTCCATAGACTAAAGAAAATATCTAAAGTGTGCATTATGTAGCAATATAATTATAATAAATTATTGCACATATAAAAATGGAATGTTAAATACATAAAACAAAGTAAGATGATGATTTTAAAGATCTAAGTAAATAGTTTGTAAAGTTTCTTGGAAATATTAGCTTAAACCAAATAGGAAAATAAACAAATAAACAAACAAACAAATATTTTTTTATTCTTTTAGATGGATTTTGGGGTGGTAATTTAGATAACTAGTCCACATATTTGTAATATTTTTCAGAATGAGTGAAAATATTTAAATGAGTAATATTTTTTTTTCATATCACTAATACAAACTTCTCAATTTATTTAGAATCAGTTTTAAATTACAATTTATAATTTTATGCCTCAGATTCCTTAAAAAGCTTTGCCACTGATGTCAGAAGAGGTTAATTGTATCCTCATATGGTGATGTAATTAAAGTTTTTAATATTCAAAGATAAGAAATCAATTACTTTTTAAAATATTTTATTCTTGGCAACCTATACATGCTTCCTTTTTCATTTGTAAATCGAACTCTCTGATAGCTTAAAATTTATATTAACAATTTGTGTTCACCTTGTTTTTAAGTCATATACTTAAGTTTATGTTCATTTTTTATGCCATAAATTTTATTTTTTTCTATCAATAATTTTTGTACTCTCTTCTTAAAGTAGTTTGATTATTCCCTTTAATGATGGTGTTTTTGAGTTTTGCCTTTACAGAATTTGAAACATTTTCTTGTTGTATTTTACTAGTTTCCATGACAATACTAACATTTTCATCTTTGTCTTCTTTAACTTGAAAATACATTAATTGACAGATATCTCTTGCTCTTAATGCAATTTACTTACATAACTAATAAGAACTTAAATAATCATAACACATTATTGGAAAGTATAACAAACCAACTGCCCAAGTAACTATTTAGTAAACTCTGAACTTTAAGTTGATGTTCAATAGATCATGTTTGATATTAAATTTCTCTTAAATGGAAGAAAATTAAACAAACTGAAGATATGTACAGGATTGTTATATAACTTTCTTATTGCAAACAAAGGCAATCTGGCAGAAAAAAATGACAAAGGAGAATTTTATACTCATAATGAAAATAAAACATAATGAAAGTCCTATTAGAGATAGGGAAAGGTCTGAGAGAGAAAAAAAATATATTGTCAAAGAACATGAAACATGAATGACACTCCAATAACAATGGTAACGGTGCATCACATCTTCTCACCTGCTAATTGTCATGGTCAGTGATTGCAGTGATCGCTGAAGCAGGAGAATTTCAAGGGCAAAGCAGGAGAAACAAAGTTTAGAAGCATGCTGTAGAATAGTCAAGAAAAGTTTTGACATGTGCTAAAGTTATATTTTCAACTATGCTAATCTAGGACAAGAAAGATGTGAATGTCATGAGTAATCACAACTCATGAGAAGTTCATCACATTTCCACATAGAATGTTTCATTAAGTTCCTCTTATTTCTTTTAACACTTATCAATCCACACATAGTACAAAGTCCTTCCTCTATACCTAGAAATACTTTACTTTGCATTTAAAGTTTTAGAACATCTAGCTAAAGGCCACTTTCTCACACTTGGGTTTATAAAGTGAACACAGGTATACTAATTATTTTTTGCAATTTTATATTCTCTTTAATAAAGTCCCTTAAACATTACCCAAATTTCAAAAGGATAAAAATGTATCCAGGCTCAGAATCAAGTCCTTGATTCAAATGCTTCAGTTTACATTATGTTAAAAGGTAGCAGTTATTGATCAGTAATTAACATTTTCAACATTAAAATATTTTAATTCCTGAATACTTGTACAAATTTTATTCTGTTGGTCACTTCTCTGTATTATTTTTGATTGGTTCATATTCAACTAGTTGATAATATCAATTAATTGGTATTAATATTTATAATTAATTACATACTTAATAACCCTAATCCACAATTATAATATACATATATTTTAATATGTTGACTCGATATGATTTTATTTTGATTATCTTCACCAGTTACAATAATCAAGTTGAAAGTTATTATTTTAAATATCGTGTCCTTGGGTGCCTTACACTCAGTTTTCCTAACATTATGGCATTTGTTAGTTATTTTTTAAATAACTATATTTATAGGATTGTTAGATGAACATTTATAGTTGTTCTGTTTGTGTGTCATGTTGTCACTATTTTCAGGTAAACAATTGAAATTATCTGTTCAAAATTTTTTCAAAGTTTCTTTTTAATTACTTGAATAAAAAAAGAAATATAATCATAGTTTAAAAAAACACTAAATAGAATGATAAAGGGAATAACAAACATTTCAAGAAATAATAAGACACTTCAAAGAGAATGGGTTAGGATAAATCAGTATTAATTAGATAATTAGCCTCATTTTATACTTTACCTAGTTAAATTTTATATTCGTTTTGAAATTTAAATTGACTAAAACTAATGGAAGGTCATGTGCTTAAATTTTATAGAAGATTAATAAAAGGTTTTACATATAATATTAAACATATTTTTCCTGTTCTCGAGAATATCTTCTATATGAAATAAAAAAGAAAAACACACCATGTTATTTTTATCGATAAATTATGTGATCATTTTTTTTAATTGGTATTTTTGAAATAAAATTTATATTTATGCATTGAAATAACATTATTCTAATCAATACTATAATTTCAAAGATCATCCTTACTTTGATATGTAATGTAACTAACACACTTTTAGTACATATATTTTCTAAATTGGATTGAATTAAAAAGGAAGATTTTAGGTAGTTTCCTTATAATAATCATTCCTGAACAACAAAATCTAATAATTTTTCACTTCTGTTTGTAATTGTATAGTTAAATTTAAATTGAACAAATAAAGTGTATGTTTTAAAAAAACATATACAGGTAAGTCAGTTGAGATTTT
>NW_006494613.1:13034151-13073515 GCF_000325575.1 Pteropus alecto
ATTTATACTTGAATAGATAAATGCAAATAACTTTCTAGTGCAGTGCTTAATATTTAGAGTTATCTATAAAATTTGCAGTTTCTCAAGAAGCCTAAAGCAAGTTTACTGAATTTGTGCATATCTGAAATAAAAATGTTTTGATCAGAAACACTGTTTTAATGGTTACATTCATAGGTATGCTAAAAATTTCAAAAGCTTTCCGTACTAAAATGCATTTATGACCAGCTTGCTAATATTGTTTTATTCAGTGATTCTGTCTGTCTTCTGAATAAACTGTGTGGTTTGGGATGGGTAAAGGGGAGGTAGAAAAGGATACTTTCTGACACAAGTTAAAAAAACTTATTATATATGTATCCCAAATATCTATAAATACTTTACCTTACAAAAAACTTTTTCTGTAGGATTATCACATTTGTCAATCGTCTAACAAGACCCTAGTGCCTATTCTGGGCCTTCTGTATTTTCTTTTTCAGATAATGTCATTTAACACCAACCCGTAGACTTTTCATGAGCTCTAGACTCCACAAGCAATCTAGAAAGCAAGTCAGTCTTATGTCAACTATTATGTTGATCATGTACCCTGATTCTCAGAGCCAAAATATGATATTTCTCTGCTAAGTAAACTTTGGTTTGATTCCTTTTAAGTATAGTTTTTGTTTTGTTTTGTTTTGTTTTGTTTTTCTGTACTTATAGCCCTTTTCAATGTATAACTTTATTTCTCTGGAAATTAAAGGCCTTTTCCCATACTCCAGCATCCATTGTCAGATTTCTTAATTTTACTTTCTTATAAGTCTGGGCCTTAACTTCATTTGTTGACAAATTCAATTCCAGCATTTATCCTTTTTGGAATTTCTTATATTGTCTCTTATTGAGCCTTGGTCCAATTACTTAAACCTCTATATGCCACAATAATTCTTATTATCAAACAAAGCTATAATTATAAGACCAGAATAATTGTTTGAACAATTTGGCCAGCCTGGTTGGTCAGAACATGGCACATTTATTGAAAATATCTGATTTTCTGATCAAGATGGTGGAGTAGGTAAACACTGTACTAGCCTCCTCTCATGACCATATCAAAGTTAAAACTAAATTACAGAACAACCATCATTGATAAATGCATGAAGTTTAACTAAACAGAAGTCCTACAACTAAAGACATACAGAAGAAGCCACCTTGAGACTGATAAGAGGCGTGAAGATGAACAACTGGCTGGTCCCATACCTGCATGTGGCAGTTGAGAATTGAGAGGGTTATCTTGACTGCAGAAGTCCCCCCAGAGAAGCAAGGGGTCCTAACCCCACACCATGATCCTCAGCCCACTGTTCCAGTGCTGGAAAGAGAGGTTTCCATGACTTCTGACTGTGAAAACCCACAAGGATAGGGCTAAATGAGACAGAGCGTAGCTGGGGGGCCCCTTAAAGGTTCTGCATATAGACTTAGTCGCTTATGGACTTACTAGTTCTGAGCTCCAGCACTGGAGCAGCAGCCTGAAAGGCATCAGGGACATACTAGGAGAAACTGAATTGTCTGGCTTCAGGTTGAGGACTGGAGAAGAAGCTTTCTCCCATACAGAAGAGCTGGCAGAAGCCATTGTTTTATTGTTGAGCCCTCTCCCTGCTTGGTGTGTAGACACAGGCAGTTGCCCTATCTTAGCCTCCATCAACCAGGCTAACATTGATCACCCTGCCCTGGTGATTCCCTGAGGCCCTGCCCCACCTAACTTGCAGGTCCAACCAAGCCACTTCCAGAGACTTTTTCATACCAATGGCCTATTGTGGTTCATTCTGCAGGCTTTCCTAAAATCTCTCAAAGGTTCACAAAACCAAAGCATCTGACCTCAGCATTTTCCATATCACTTGCTGAATGGCCAGAAACCTGTCCCTAGTAGCAGCCTGCCTCAGTTTGCCACTTGGTATCTTGAGGCACCTCCAAGCCTATTGCAGATGACAGCCATCTGCAAATTGCTTGATGACTCATGCCAGGTGACCCCCAGCAGGGCACAGTCTTCAGCTGAACTTGGCATGTGGCGGGGCCACTCCTAGGAGGCCCTAACTATGATATACCCAGTGGCTTATTTCTGATCAAGAGAAGCACCACCCAGGGTCACATCTGAAGACAATACACCCAAAAGACAGACTTGGAAGGCACTAGAGCCCTGCTAAAGAGAATCTTGAACTGTACTATCAGCCTCTACATAATAGTTCCTCCACTAGAATCACTGGCCAATGGTCAATCCCTCCCCTTAACATAAAGACAGCAACCAAGGCTCAAATACAACAGAAGGTCACACACAACTCATACAAGGGACACAAGTGGAGCACCCGGCTTAAGTGACCAGGGAGACTGTGCTACTGGGCCCCACAGGACACCTACTACATAGGGCCACTCTACTAAGACCTGGAGACATAGCAGCTCTCCCTAATACATAGAAACACACACAGGGAGGCAGCCAAAATGGAAAGACAAAGAAACATGTGTCACAAGAAAGAACAGAATAAAACTCTAGAAAAAGAACTAAACAAAATGGAGACAAGCAATCTATCAGATGCAGAGTTCAAAACATTGGTTATAAAGATGCTCAATGAACTTAGGAGAAGAGTAGAGGAACATTAATAAAAAGAGAGAAAACATAAAATGAAGATAGAAAACATAAAAAAAGTCAAAAATGAAGAATACAATAACTGAAATGAAGAATGCATTAGAAGAAATTGATAGATTAGATGAAGCTGAGAACTGAATCGGCAATGTAGAAGATTAGATAGCAGAAAACACCCAATCAGAACAGCAACAAGAAAAAAATCCAAAAAAATGAGGATAGTTTAAGGGGTTTCTGGGACAATATCAAATGTACCAACATTCACATCATAGGGATACTAGAAGGAGAAGAGAGAGAGCAGGGGATTGAAAACCTATTTGAAGAAACAATGATGGAAAAATTCCCTAACCTGACAAAGAAAATAGATATACAAGCACAGGAAGTTCAGAGAGACCCAAACAAGATGAACACAAAGAGGCCCACATCAAGACACATCATAAATGAAAATACCAAAGATTAAAGACAGAGAGAATCTTAAAAGTAGCAAGAGAAAAGCAGTTAGTTACTTACAAAGGAACTCCCATAAGACTGGTAGCTGATTTCTCAACAGAAATTTTGCAGTCCAGAGGGGTTAGCAGGAAATATTCAAAGTGTTATAAAGCAAGGACCTATAAGCAAGATTACTCTACCCAGCAAAGCTATCATTTAAAATCAAAAGACAGATAAAAGCTTCCCAGACAAGAAAAAGCTAAAGGAGTTAATCACCACCAAACCAGTATTATAAGAAATGATAAGGAAGTTCATTAAGAGGAAAATAAATAAAATAAAAATTAATAATATGAATAATAAAATGGCAGTAATTATATATCTATCAACAATTACTTAAATGGAAATGGAATAAATGCTCCAATCAAAAGATGGGATGGCTGAATGGATAAGAAAATAAGACTCCTCCATATGCTGCCTACAAGAGACTCACTTCAGACTGAAAGACACACAGACTAAAAGTAAAGAGATAAAAAAAGATGTTTTACAAAAATGGGGAAAAAAAGCTTGGGTAGAAATACTTATACTAGAAAAAAACAGACTTTAAAACAAAGGCTATTACAAGAGACAAAGAAAGAGCCATTAGTCCCACTTTGGGTATTTATTCAAAGAAATGCAAAACACTTCAAAAAGACATGTAAATTCATAATGTTTATTGTAGCATTATTTACAATAATCGAGATATGGAATGAACCTGGATGTCCATTAATGGATGAATGGAGAAAGAAGAGATGGAACATATATAAAATGAAATATTACTCAGCCATAAAAAGAATGAAATTTTGTCATCTACAACAACATGGATGGTCCTAGCAAGTGCTGTTCTGAGTGGAGAAAGTCAGACAGAGAAAGACAACTGCCAAATGATTTTACTTGTGTGTGGAAACTAAAAAACAAAATAAACAAACAAAACAGAAACAAACTCATAGATACAGATAAGAGGGGGATTAGGAGGATAGGTGAAAAAGGGGAAGGGATGAAGAAGTACAAATTGGTAGTTACAAAATAGTTATGGGAATGTAAAGTATAGCATAAGGAATATAGTCAATAATGTAATAACTATGTACAGTGTCAAATGGGTAATAGATTTATCAGGATGATCACTTCATAAGTTACATAAATGTATAATCACTGTGTTATATATCTGAAACTAATATAATGTATTATGCCAACTTTAATTGAAAACTTTAAAATATATATTTAAAAAATAACTAAAATGTTTAATCATCATAAAATCATTGACTCTTTTGAAAGTATTATGGTCTTTGGATCTACAATGCCATTTTGCAATATTCCATTTTTATAACTATAAAGTTATGATATTTCTAGTTACATATGATATCTTCTGAATTTATTATACCTGTTATACATATTTGACAAATAAGTAAGGATCTTTCAACATATATTGTATAGCTACTGACTGCTGATCATCATATTAAACACTGAGAAAATAAAAAATACTAAAAATATATGGCCCCTCAGCAGTTTTGAAACAATTGTGAGGCATAGCATAATTGTTCATTGGTTCACTGGATAACCTCAATATAAGTACATGGAGAATACAGAGTTAATATTTTGATTAAATTTAAATAACTGCTCAAATTAAAGGTATTGAAAACTCATAAAGGCTAAAAATGTAAAGGACTAAGGAGTAGTTTATGTGATTGTATTAGGCTATCTTTATAGAATGGTGATGTTGTCAGGGTTTAGGGGAGTTTTTGGTCACCAAATGTCACCATGGGTTAAAAATTTTTTGAAAAAAAAAAAAATCAGCGTTGTAAAAGTTATTTTCTTGGAAACTTCACAGGAACAATTTTATGTTGCGAGGTTGAGAGTTATCTTGCCATAGTCTGAGTGGTATCAAAAATACATGAGGAGCTTTATGCTGAGTGACATGACACATCAGAACCTATTACTGGCTTTGAGAATGATTTAGGATTAGGCAGGATATTGTAAAACAAGAAGTTATGCAATTAGTCATTAGTCAAACATAGCTTTAGTGTGGCAGAAACCAGATAGCAGGATGCACTGGATATTTTAACTACATTTATAACGAAACCAAAATATCGATAGAGAATAAACCAGAATAAATGATTGAGGAAATGTTTCATAATGGCATAAGTAATTTCCTCTGAAGAACTGTTACAGAAAATTGTATTTGCCACATATCTGAATTTTGTTTTGACTAATAATAGAATTCATTTTCATACATATGCTCAACAATTTTTTTTGAGGTTATCAAACTCAGTCTGAGAAGCTTAAGAGCTCTTTTACACACACCATGCTCATAAAATAAGACTCTCTTACATGAGGAAGTAAAAATTTCAGTCAGATACTACTATTATTTAGTTTAGTGAGATGAAAACTAGAGTAATTCTAAGGCTTTCAGCATATCCTAGGTTTTTAAGCTTTCCTCAAGTAGTTCCAATCTGATGTGTAAATCTCTTCACAATTGTAGATGTAATTTAAATTGTCAAAATTAGAAAATTTCATCACAGTCAAACTGAATATAATTAAATAACACAGGATATTGTATGACTGTTGTTTTATTATATGCAGTGTTGGCTGGTAAATCAGTTAATTAATTAATGCCCTGACTGTAGTGTTTGTCAATTTCATGTTACTGACAATGTAATAACTGGCTTAAAAATTTCCAGAATATTTACCAATTTGTGCTCATGAGCCAGTACTGCATAAGTAATAAGCAATATTTTAACTTAATAAATATGGGAGAAGACATCTTTATTGTATTATATTTTGAAATTGTAACAAGTGCCACAAAGATCAAATATGCTGTTGTTACCTCCTGAGTTTAATAAGCAAAGGCTTAAAGGTATAGTTTTCCACCTGGGAGTTCTCAATGAAAAGATCACAGTACAGCTAATCAGTACTTGCGTTCTCTGCACAGCCCCATCCACAGCCCCAGTGATTTTTAAGAGAGAATGTCCCATCCCTGTCTCAGTTTTTGTAAGGTGTCCATTTCCTGGGTTTACAAACGGACTTTTAGCTGACTCTGTCCTCAAACAGTAGAATGCAAATAAAACATCATTCTTTAATCCTCCCGTAATTCTTCTAAATGAAAAATAAAATCTTAACAGATGAAGAAACTGAAGTTCAGAGGGGTTAAATAATTTTCCTAAGATCATGCATGAGATATCTTAGGTAATTCCTAAGCTTCTTTTTCTTTTCATTGTATTGCTTTTGACCAAAATTACATATTGATTTCATTTCCCAAAAACATGGTGGGACAGACAAAAGAGGATTGTCTTCCATTAAAATATATAGCAGTGCTCAAAAGAGATACCCATGAGTATGAGAAGATGACTTAAAGCCAGAGCAGGTGTCCCGCAAACTGATTTTACATAAACATAGATAATAATGACCAGATATAAGCAGAAGAGTGATATCAACTTTTAGTTCCCACAGAATAACAAATATACTTTGGCCTGTTCAAACACAGAAGGGAATTTGTATTTCATTTATCCAAGAAAAAGATTATTATTATTTTTTTTTTTTTAAAGTTAGCATCTGCCTAGATCTTTGGCTAAAAGAAAAGATAGACATAACTATATCAAAGCCCCAGCCTTTTGTTACACTCTGACATTGAATCAAATTTTTATTACCCATATTGCTGGTCTCCTAAGTGAAGAAATTACTCATTTAATTATGGACTTCTCATAATACTCATTTAACTATGGACTTCTCAACATTTTAAGATGCCAGAGAAAAGCAGATAAAAACCAATTCTGTAAAAGAGTTTTACCACCTAGGGTGCGCATAATTCCACAAGAAAATTAAAAATTCTTAATAAAGATAAGCTAACAATAAAAAATTTCAAAACCACAGGGAAATGATGAGCCTGAAGTGTCAGTGACATAACAAAGAATATAATTTAAAACTCTAAGAAGTTAATGATAGTAGAACAACAGATAAAAAATAATCAGAGTATTTAATTAATTACATGTAAAAGGGACTATAATGTGAAACAACAAATAGATTTTTAAAATAAACAAATAAAATTTCTAACAAAGAATGTGTGTGTAATAATAAAACAGAAACACTGAATCAATTGATTAGAAATAGCTAAAGATAAATTTGAAAATGAAAGTTGGGTGAGCATAAAATGTCTACCAGGCATAAAGCTCCAAACTTGATGTTAAGGCTATGTGAGCATAACAGTTGCGATTTAAAAAAAGTTTGCTGGCTGTAAAAAGTCAAAATAATAAATAATGGCATCTTTACTGACTCTTTATTTTTCTTTAGACATGATTTCTAAATGTTTCCTATAATGTAGTATAATATAGAAAGCCTCAAATGTTCTTTTGTGTATCAATATTTTTATAAAAATTCTAGATTTTAGAGGACAATTTTTCTTTGAACAACAGAATATATTACATCTTTTTTGTGGTATTTATAAGTTAAATCTTGCCTGATAGTTATTAATTCTTTGCTCTTATTTGGAAGATTAAATGTGACTTTAAGTAGGGTCTCTAGAATAGTGCTTGTTCATAGTGAGAAATCAGTAACACAGTAGATTTCTTTCTTATTTTGTAAACAAAATCTAAAATGTATTGCAAAATGTAAATTCATTAAGTGTATTAAGAAATTTCTAATAAAATAAAATGTATCCTATGATAGAAGTTAAATTGTGGATGTATATTTACACTCCATCATATATAGAAGTTCTTTGTACCCAGTTAACTCCATGGTACATATTAATTAATTAATTAATTAATTCTTAGAGTACAGCTATTATCTCCATTTTCCTAGCCCAAAACTTTTCATTGTAGCAGCTCATTTTCTTATCAACATCGCTCTATTTATAATTTTCCTCCTTCAAATTTATAGGTACTATTCATGTCTATAAAAAAATAATTGCTATCTCCTTTTCGGTCTTATTAAAAAAAGATATTAAAATTCTCATTTTAGAGGTCAAAGTAGTCATTTTCTACTGCTGCATAGAAAATCACCACAAACCTAGTGGCTTAAAACAATGCATATTTATCAGCCCACAGTTCTATAGGTTGAAGCTTGGACACAGCATGACTAGGTGTTCTGCTCTGAATTTTGCAAAGCTAAAACCAATGTTTATGTTCATTCTCACCTGGAGTCCAGAGTTTTCTTGCAAGCTTATGTAGCTGTGTCAGGTTAATGTAGGATTAAAGTCTCCATTTCCTTGCTGGCTGTCAGCTGGGGGTTAATCTCACTCCTAAAAATCATCTGCATTTCCTGGCATTTGGCCTCCATCTTCAGAAGCCAGAAACAGAGAATTCCCTTTGTGACTCAAATCTTCAATGCCAGAAAGAAACCTGTCCATTCTAAGAGTTTACCAGATTTGATTAGACCCACCAGATAATCTTATTTTTTAAAGCCACCTGATTTAGGATCTTAATTACAGCTTCAAAATTCTCTCACAGCAGCACACAGATCAGTATGTGATTGTTAGGGAGAAGATGGGTAAACATCAGGGAATGGGAATTATGGGGAGCATCTTAGAATTCTACCTATCACCACAATCAAAAAACTTATGCTTGGAAAAAAGTAACATACCAAAGGTCATGCGATTAATAAATAACCAGAATGGTGTTTAATTCTATATAATTTCTTTAATGCAATCTCACTGAAACATATTATCCCCTCTCCATTATCTTCTAATGTTACTCAGTTCCTTAAGGAAATTATTTCAGTACATATTTTTTTTCTCTCCCTCCATAATTTTTTCCTATATTCTTTTTATACCCCCACATTTTTTTCTTTCTTTCTTTAAGTATTTATTCAACACATATGCTAAATAAATAAGATTAAATAAGTAAATAAATAAATAATGCTTACTCCTTATGCCCTTGAAAGAATCAAGAGTGAAGGAGCAAAAATGAAAGAAAGAAAATTGTTAGGAAGCTATTACAATAACAAGGGAAAATACTGATATTACTTACACTAGGATGGTATGAGTGGTGATGAAAAGCTGTGTATAGATTGTGGATTTACAGGTAGATTGAATATGGTATGTGAGAGAAAGAGTGAAGTCAAAAAAGATAATCAGGTTTTTGGCCCAAGTTTGTGTTAGAATACAGACACTACATACAAAGTCAGGAATGGATAGATTTTCGAAGTGAGTTATGAGAAAAAATAAAAAAAAAAACTGAATATGTAATTTTTAGGCTCCTAAAATCTTAATTGCTGAATAGGCAATTGCATATATGATTCTCACAGTTACGGAAGAGAGTAAGATTGTGTTGAATACATAAACTTGGGTTTTGGCATGGAGAAAATATGCTAAGCCCCAAAATAGTTTGGATAAGCTAAAAAATAAAGAGAGTATAAGGATCCATGAATTTATTCCTCAGTTGTTCCAACATTTAGAGGTTAGAAGGACCAGAACTTTACAGTGAAGTGGATTTTGAATTTAGGGGAAGACTCAAGAGGCAGAGTATCTGAAAGAAGTATTTCAAGGAGGAATGAATAAACAACTATTTAAAAAGCTGCTGATAGATGGATTAAAATGGATCTTGAGAAAATGATCACTAAATATGACAATGTGGATGTGATTGAGAGAGCAATATCAGTAGAGTAATGAGAACCCAATGCATTGATGAGAGAATGGGAAATCAGGAATCGGAAACAAGTACAGGGAATTTTGTTGAGGAGTTTTACTATATGCAGAGCTGAGCTATGAGATGGAGATAATCGCTTAAGTGCAAAGTCATATAGAGGAACTTCTTTTTGAAAACTGAAATTATTGTAGCATGTATGTATGCTTATGGGACAGAGAAAATACAAGAAAAAATTGATGCTATTGGAGAGGAAACAATTTCAGAACTGATTCTTTGAGTGAAGAGTGGATGTGATCCATTGCAAGTAGAGTCATCACCTTAGATGGGAGCACAGACCTTGTACAAGGAAGGAAGGCAAAGTGTATAAGATGGTACTTGGTTGGAGAGCATGAAGAATTTCTCTTCTGATTGCTTTTTCTTCAGAGATATAAAAAAGCAAAATCATCTTAATGTTTCTTTTTGTCAGTAGTATAAAAAAGCACATTATCTGAGAATGAGGAATTGAGAGGAGGTCTTGAATTTAAAATAATTCTAGTTAACATCATTGTGTATTAGATGATGTGGAATGTCTGGGAATATTAACTGTCCTGTGGTGCCCAACCTAAGCAGAGATAGAGGGCCTAATGGTATTAATCTTGATGACAGATTAGGAAGATTTTTGAGGGTGTGATGTGAATAGTCCAGCAATGGAATAGCTTGGGGAATCTCACCAGGATAACCCAGAACTTTGAGAGATTCCATTGCAGGAATTCTGAGTGGTAGTTGCCATTATGGATGCCCTTATTAGAGCTGATTGAGTAATAACAATATGGAAAAGTCACCAAGTCTTCTCTATCTTTGTTTCTCTGTCTCTGTCTGTCTCTCTCTCTCTTACATACACACA
Organism: Pteropus alecto; assembly: GCF_000325575.1. Classification (NCBI taxonomy): domain Eukaryota; kingdom Metazoa; phylum Chordata; class Mammalia; order Chiroptera; family Pteropodidae; genus Pteropus; species Pteropus alecto. Next base: position 13,044,674 of record NW_006494613.1, read on the forward strand.
CACACACATTTTCCCTTCCCCCCATCTCTCTTTTACACTGTGAGCCAGAAAATTATTAAACTGAAATCTAAAATTTAAGTATGAGGAGTTAAGGAGTAACCCTATCCCAATAAAGGAAACTATACCTTTTAAAGTATTGTCAGATATCCTAGAAAATCATATTAGCAATTGCTAATGCCCTTAAAAATGTATTCATAAGTGCCTTCCTAAATTTCTGTAAAATTGTTTGTTCACTTCTTTTTACTATTTTGTTTCCAAAACCAAAAGTATTAAAAAGTATTAAATCACAATTAAGAATTCACTATATAAAGATTTTATATTGGTATTATTTAATTTCTAGTGTTGCAATAACAACTCATACTAGTCTTGGTTGCAAAGATGAAATATAACTAAAATATGGTTTAAGATGGTTTAAGTAGCCTTTAGGTTTAAGTAACTAGGCCAAGGAATTTAACTACCACATTTACAACATATGATTTATAACTAAACTTCTAACAATAGTCATCTATATAAAGTGTGCTCCTGCCTATCTGCATCTGTATATTTGTTTGTGTACTTATATGTGTATCTGTGTGTGAATGACTGAAACATCTCTCCAAAATTCATATGCTGAAGCCTTAACACTCAATATGATTATATTTGGAGATGGGGACTTTAGGGAGGTAACTAAAGTTAAATGAGGTCATGAAGGTAGGGTCTTAATCTGATAGGCCTTAATCTGATAAGAAAAACAGACATCAAAAGTATCTCTCTTTTCATGTGTGTACTGAGTAAAGGCCTTGTGAGGACAGAGCAAGAAGACAGCCATCTATAACCCAGGAAGAGATGTCTCACCAGAAACCAATACTGATGGCACCTTGATTTTGGACTTTTAGCCTCCAGAACTATGAGAAAATAAATGTCTGTTGTTTAAGCCATCCAGTCTGTGGTGTCTTGTTATGTCATCCCTAGCACACTAATGTATATATACACATACACTAAACATAATAATCAATTATATCTAATTCATAATAATATATGCATACTAATACATATTAGCATGTATATGTGTGTATATATACACACATTTTTATATGTGTTTGTGTAAGTGCAAGAAAAAATTTTTTTAGTATAGGATTTAGAGCTAGAACTCTAAAATATAAAAATTTAGGTTATATAAATTCTTCTAATTATGCTTCAACATAGATGGAGTCTCGATATTCAATTTCGAGCAGGTAATATTGTGTCTTACCTTTTGAACAGTGAGATATAGATGAGACAACACATCTAACTGATATCTATAAAATCTATGATAAATTATGTTTTACTACAAGAAATAAGATCGTCTCTAAAGACACATTTAGTTGCATTCCTAGAAAACACTAACTAGTGTTTGTCTTTGCTCGATGTTTGTTTCAAAAACTAAATACTCATGCATAGATTTTTAGTAACATTTAGAAAGGCAGAGGAAATTAAACCAGCAGTTGTTACCCTAACATTTAAAGAGGAAACAATTCTTTGTTATTGGGGTTTGATCATTAATGAATTTATTACTAATCATATAATTACTCTACCTCTCCCAGGATAATCTGTGAGTAGAGAAAAATTTATCTTTACCTATGCGAATCTGGAAAATTGGAAGAAATGTTGTGTGTGGAGACTCATGGATCAAATGTCATATTATTACAAAGTAATTTCCTAGTTTTGCTGGAGAATTATGCAGTGAGAAAAAGATTCACATTATTCCTTAAGATAACGTGAAAACTCTTTCAATTTTATACTCTAATGGTCTCAGTCCCTCTCAAAGTACATTATTTCCTGTGCAGAGAAGCTGTTATATATTTGTTTAGTCTACAGATTTATAAGTGTGTTTTTTACATTACATTCAATATAAAGTTGCTATTAAAAGGGGAAACCGCAAATTAAGGTATTCATCTTTTTGAGTCTTTTTTGATAAAAATAGGGTTGTATACAGGGAAAGTAGTTTTTTCTTCAAGCTACAGTTTAAAACGACATTGAACTGCACATTACTTTCCTCATTTTTTATTAGATATATATTTAATGTGAGATATAGCTATACAATATTAAGCCTGATTTTAACATACCAGACATACATTAGTGATCTTTCAAAGACAGCCATTATAATTTTTCCTTTTCTTAAATAATATTTATAAAATCTCTTTTGAAATTGTTTTTAATTTTTTTTTTTTTTTTTTTTAAATATCAGCAGTATTGGCATCACATTTTTTGGATCTTTCCTAATCTCCAAATATAAAGTGTCTTGATAACAGAATTAAGCACACGTGTTCAAATTTATTTAAAAAACTAGATTACAAGGTATTCCTAAGAACTGCAACTGTGTGTTGTATCTATCTGACCAGAGGAAAGTCGTGGGGTGACTGGCATGGAAGTGAGAATGTAGAACCACAGAACAGGTAACAATAATACACTGGTGGAAGCTGAAACAGAGCATTTTTGATCACTGCGGTAATAGGTGTGTACATGCAGCTCACTGATAGTCCTAAAGCTACCTGGGAATTCTGTACCCTGTGAACACTTAACACCGACTAGTCAAGACTCTTAGAAAAGGAGGCTTTGTTAAGCAGGAACTACTTAGAGTAGAAATAAATCAAGTAGGATGGAAATAACAGAGATGAAGGAATGAGAACTGTTTGAAAGTGAGCTTGGGAACGGAGTGGGAATTTTCATAAAAGAAGCCATTATCTTCTTAACACTACACAAAACTTCTGTGAAGTTAGAAGAGCTGTCTGATCCAAGCCCCTCTTTTAAAGTTCGGAAAAATTAAAATTGCATACATATCATCAACAGAAAAACATCAATGTCAAATCCTATGCAAAATAAAGAAAATAGGAATAAGAAGGAAAATAACTTCCCTATAGAAAATGAAAGCCCACCAAATAGCCAACTCAAAACAGCAGATAAAACAGTATTGTACTATTTCAAAATGAGCTAAAATATATATTTAAAATGACACAATATATGAAAGAACACCTTTTTTAAATGAGAAAATGGAATATTAGAAATGGAATAGCAGGCTCAAGAAAGAATTGAAAAATAAATCATATTTTATATGTGAAAACTAAATTAGAATAAACAAAAGAAATAAATACAACAAATATAGCTCTTTAGAAATATAAGCTAAAATGGAAAAAAAATATATAAAAATAAAATAACTAAACAAAAAATATTTGAGAAGAAGTGACAAATACTGATGATAAGCAAATAAAATGAAGAGCAACTGAATCTTAGAAACTTAAACCACGCCTGAATCTTTTGTACATCAATAAATCTTCAACCTTGAGCCTGAGACCGATGCCACACAAGATAAGAATTTTAGGCAATTTTATAAATGAGTAAGTAGATAAATCATAGAACATATATAATGTTTTAGACAGAGTGTCAACTGGGTACTTTTAAAACATAGCTGCAAATTTTTTGACATTTCTCCTACCGTAGACTGCATATGATGGTATTTGGAAGTAGAAGATTTAGGGAGGTGATTAGGTCATGAAGGCAGAACCCTCATGAATGGGATTAGTGCCCTTATAAAAGAGATCCTGGAGAGCTCCGTCATTCCTTCTGCCATAGGGGAGCACAGCTAGAAGATAGTTGTATATGGGCTAGGAAGCAGGCCCTCACCAGACACTGAATATGCCTATGCTTTGATCTTGGACTTCCCAGGATCAAAACTGAGAACAAAATTTCTGTTGTTCAAAAGCCACCCAGGCTATGGTAATTTGTTATCACAGCCAAAGTAGACTAAGAGAGCAACCATCAAGTTAGGAAATCATATCTCTTCTTCAATTTGGGCAGGCTTGTGACTGTTTTGACCACAGACTATTCCCCTTAATTCACTGGATATAAAGGAGCCCTCAGAGTCCATGGAAGATATCAACATAGTAAGACACCACGTAGGTGCTCCAGCCAATCCTGGCCTTTAGTCAGCCAAGGGAATCCACCAGATGTAAATGAAGAAGGTGATTTACTAACCCATTTTCTAGACCCAGGAATCATGGAATACAGAAGAGCTGCCTTTGTGATCTTTCAAATTTTTTTCTTCCCCAAATTCTGTGAGCCTAACAACATGGTTATTGTTTTGCTTATTAAGTTTAGGAGTGGTTTGATATGCAGCAATATTGACCTGGGATATCATGACATAATTTAGCACATTTTCTAGAATTTAAACAAAAAGAAAAACAAATATTTTGGATATTAAGAGAAAAAAATGAGACTTTTATGTAAAAGAAAATTAGATTATTATCAGGCTTTCCCATAGCAATTTTTATTTCAAAAGAAAACAGAGTAAATATGTAAGATTCTTAAAGAAAGAAAATGTGATAAGCTATTTATACACAATAAAACTGACCTTCAATTATGAAAATCACTAACTGTTATCAACACACAAAACAGTCAATGTAGTGTTTTTCCCCCGAATACATAGAATAAAGCTCATATAAGATGTTCTTTAGACAGCAAAAAATAACTAGAGAGACACTGATGTAACAACTTGTGGTGAGTATTAAATATATAGTTAGAGGTAAAACATAGGTTAAGTAAGAGTTAAGTGAGAGAGAGTATACTATTTAATGATTACAAAATCTGATGATGTAGATATAATAAAACATTAAAATATGCAAGAATGAGAAAGCACATTGAAAACATTTAAAAGTTTTTTAGGAATAACGATTGGTAATATTATTGCTTTGTATTTTTGAGACTGTCATGTGGAATAAAGCAAATGAGTAACTGTCATCCCTAGTATCAGAACAAGGATTCTTGGTGTAGAAGAAGAAAGATACATTAAGAAAGACATTAAGTAAGAAAACTGAAAGCAAAAAACAAACATGACAAACAGAGACTCATGGACACAAGCTATGGGTTAGTGGTTACCAGAGGGAAGAAGGAGATGGGAGGTAGATAGGGGTAAAGGGGGTTAAATATATGGTAATGGAAGGAAACCTAACTTTAGGTGGTGAACTCACAACGTAATATACGTACAACATACTGTTGAATTGTACACTTGAAACTTATTTGATTTTATTAATTAGTGTCACCCCAATAATTTTTAATAATAAAAAATAAATAATATTTTAAATGATTCATTAAAAAAAAGATACCTATAATCTAATTTGAATTTGAAAGATCAGTGTGAACTCACAAGATATTTTATCTTTAAATATATTTTCATAGGTATCTATTGCGATATAAAACATTATCGGAAAATTTCATGGCTAAAAACATCCATTTTATTTTTCATAATTCTTTGGGTTAGATATTTAGGCTCAGCCTGATGATTTCTTACAACTGGTATTTTTGGGCTATAATAGAAGTCAGCTGACAGCTGGAAGTGGGTGGGTTATTATCCAAGGTGGTCTCACTCATAAGTATGGTACTTTGGTTCAGCTTTCACATTGCTCCTCTCTCCATGTGGTTTCTCTCCATGTAAGAGGCTAGTCCAGCTTTTTTTCCCTTGGGATTTTAAGCAGCAAGAGGCTGTTAGAAGCATTCACAAGGTCTCTGGGGAAGTGGAAGTAAAGAATCAAACATTTATTCTGCCTTTCTTACTATTGTACAACCAAATAACAGATGAAGAAAAGTATTTCTTTATAAAATTATCTCAGTTAATAAATGAAAATAAAAAATGATCATCTATCACATTTTGCAACCTCCCATCATGTAAAGGATCTTAGGCATTGGTCAGCAATTGATACTAACGTCAGAAAGAAACCAAATCAGAAAAGATGTGCCCCTTGAGAAACAAAAAAGCATACACTCACACCACCACCGCCAACACCCATGGGCTTGCTTAAAGGATCGAATGTAAATCTGATCAAGTCTGAATTTAGCTGACAGTTTGTGGGACATGCAGATAACAAACTAGCACTTTGCATAATACAATAAACATGCAATCTACAACATCCAGACTATGGAAAACTCTATAGGTCAAATGGCCTAATAAGTAACATTTGAAAATTTAAGAATATAAAAGGATAGAAAATAACCCTGTAGCTTCAAAGAGATTTAAAATACATATCAAGTTTGTTTGTTTGTTTGTTTGAAATAAGCAAGACAAAAAATAATGTTTAAGGACATATACTTGAATGATAATCATAAAGAAAGGCAAGGATGTTTCTGATCATAAAAATCAGGATAGTGGTTATTCTGGAAAGATAGAGGAAGTGATTTTGATCAGGATGGAGAACATCAGGGCCCTCTGGGGCACCAGCATCTCAGTTCTCTTTTTGACAAAGAAGAATGTTTGATGAGATTGTGGGACAGTGATGACATGAAAAAATTCTTTATGAGTAAAGAGTTACAGAAATTCAACAAATTTATCACAGACATTCAGAGTAATTCTCTAAGAAATTTAAAATACTTTATTTACAAAGGAGTAGTTATTTCTGAATAAACACAGCCTTCAAGAGTGACTACTTTAAAGGTGTCAACAATATTCTAATATTTATTTACAAAATCACAATTCCTTTCAGCCACATATAATATGCTTATTTTCATAATGATTTATATAGTGGAGAAAATGTAACCATGTTGGTCTAAAGGGTTGGAAAATTTTATATAGAGATGCATAATAACATATTTTAGTTACAAAAAAATATTGCTAAAGTTCATTTATGTTGTATTTTCTATTTAAAGCAAGGCCTATATTTTTAAAGAGTGTTTCCAAGAATAAAATAAGAAAATATATGAGGTCTAGACATTTTTTGCAATGATGGTTAAGAGAGTGGAACTGTCTAACAGAGAGGACATTTGATTGACAGGCTTGGGGATGACTCAACTTGTGAAAAGAAGGATAACAATAGTGCTTCAAGCAAACTTTCTATTTCTGCTTGGATTATTTGAGAAATTCAGGCAAAATTCAAGCAGTTGCTTCAGCTGTTCACATCACTTCTGCAGTTGCATAAGGCTATGCTGGGAAAATGAAGCACACTGATTTAATAACTGACAAGAATGCAGTATATGTAGAAAGTACTGGTGAGTGGCATTACTGTGCAAATGCTCCAACTTTGATTTTCTATAACTTAAGAGCAAAGCATAAATGTAAGATAATCAATTTTGGCATTCTAAAAAATGTTTCTCAAATATCTTAAAATTTTAATTAAATTTAAGTGTTAACAACTAATCAAAATACTTGGGGTGTTAATATTTCATTGTAAATAGCACCACACATTTTGGAAATTTTGCAGTAATTTATTGCATATGATAATAGGATAAACACAACCTATTTCACAGCAGCAGGGTATAAAGCAAAAGGGATGCTGTCTTTGAAAAATGTTTAGATAAGGCAGAAGAAAAAATCTTAAAAAAAATGAAAGAGAAAGAAAAAAAAGAAATTATAGCAAGAAATGCTTTAATAGAATTGAAATTGGTTTTCCCTGGACTGAAATACTAAGAAAGGTAATGAACTAGAAAGTCTCTAGGCTAAAATCAGCCAGAAGGTTATTGCCATGAATCTGAGTTGTCCGTTCCATCCGGAGAAAATTCAAGGATATGAGAGTAGATCACACTCATATAACTCTAATCCTAATGTGTCTGGACCTAAATGACAACCAAATTGTCACTTTTGAGTATGGTCCCTTCTTATTGCTTCTGCATCTAGGCTTGAAAATTTTATGGCTTCTATATCTCATCTGTTTTCCTACTCCTGCTAACCCAGATTACAAAAAAATCCTCTTTTGTTAAATTTGCATTATCTTTATGCATTTATGTATTTCTCTTTCCTCAAGAATAAATGCTGATTTTCACAGAAATAAACTCTTCATTGCAGAAGGAAAAAAAAAAATCTTGAGAGTGTCCATAGAGTCTACTATCCATGACTTTTATATCTGAGTAATACTGTTAGGCATCTTTCCATTATCTGGTAATTTAAGTGATCTATTTTATTACAGGTTGGAAAACTCTGTTTTTCCAAACTGTATATAATCTGATCTGAAAGAGTAATTAATTAATACATATTTCTATATTTAGACTCACATTATATGAGATAACAAAACATTCTATTAGTCTAGTATGTATTTACATACATGTAATGTGTATGTTTGGATGCATAGCGTTGAAGTAGGTGCTAAACAATATAAACTGATATAAATATATATCTGATAAAGATATTAATTATCTCTATCTTGTTTCATTTGTATGATGTTCAATGAATTAGTCTTCGGTATCATTATATGCAAAATGGGTGTAACTATAATGCCTTGGGTTTTACTTGCCAAAAAATATACATACTTGAAAAAATAATTCACATTTCAAATGAGTACCTATATGCTAAATGTGCAGTATAAACAACAATTTTCTCAGAGATATAACTTTCAAGATTATCTTTGTAAAAATTGAGAATGATTTTTTTGTACTTTTATAGCCACAAAAGTATATTTAGGTACATATACTTATGTTTGAAAATAATGACCACATATGTACAATTTGCTTTTCTTTAACAATTAATAAAATTTAAAATATATGAGACAATACATTAAATATCTCAACTGTTTCAAGTAGATAAAATAGAGATTAGCCAGTTAAATTTAATAAACCAAAACTAGTACTTGGATAAGAGACCACCTAGGAATACCAGGTGCTGTAGGTGTTTAAACAAAAACAAAAACTTAACCCTTAATCTAATGTTATTATTTTTCTGGGAGAGTTTAAACAAAGGGCTACAACCAAGCTCATGACATAATTATTGGAAGCAGTTTTGATTTATTCTTCATTAATGAAAATACTTTCAAAAAGGAATGCACTACATGCTTCAAAAGTAGTGACTCCAAAGTCAGCTATTTCTTCTTCTCAGTCTTCAAACTCTCCTTGGAGAGCAAACTACCCTTGGAACACCCACTGATAATACAGCAGCAAATCTACACCAACACAAAAACATACCTAACTCCAAACATTTTTAAAATTTTTTCACTCAATAGAATAGTGGTTGCCAGTGTCTTAGAAGTGGGTTGTTGGAGAGATATTGATCAAAGGGTGCAAACTTGGAGTTAAAAGATGAATAAGTTCCTGGGATCTAATGTAAAGCATGTTTACTGTAGTTAATGATACTGTATTGTATGCTTGAAAGTTGCTATGAGAGTAGAGCTTTAACAATAACAATTAAAACCACCATAACACCACCAAGAAATGGCAGTTATGAGATAAAGAATGTGTTAACAAACGTTATTGTGGTGAACATTTCACAATATATACATGTATCAAATCATTTCACTTTAAGTTTACACAATGTTCCATGTAAATCATGCATTAATGAAGCTGGGGGAAAAAAACTTTACCACTCAATATATTCTGTAAGACAAATTAAATATATTTATATATTTATATATATGTGTGTGTGTGTGTGTGTATATATCATATATTTGTGTGTGTATTGATATATATATATCAACAGTCTTAGCACCCATGGATTTAAAAGACTTTTTTGTACAGAATTTTCTCTGCTTGTTTTTCTGAGTTGATTTTTATTCCTCTGATTATGTGATTATAGGAGACAGTAAATTCACACAAATCAATGTAATAACTAAATAGATGACAAATGATAAAGCAAAAAAAAAATACATATGTATGTTATTATAACTATTCCAATAAAAAACACAGTGTTCTCTGCTAAAATTATCCCACTTGGAAAACCTCATTTTAATGGCTGTTCTGTCATTAGAAATGTTTTCATAAAACACTTTATTCCACAAAAAATATACAACTAATGGAGACACCCACCCCTGGGTTTCTAAAACAACTTAATGAATAGATGTCTCAACAGAAAAAAAACTAACTTCTAGTTACAGGGTTTTAATGTTTTAAGGTCATCGAAGTACCTTTTAAGGGAAAGAATTTTACAAATAGACTACTTGGGAAGCAAGAGATCTATTTTGTAAAGTAATAGGAAAGCTTCTATGATTTAGTTGTATATTGAAGTACTTCTGCACTTTTTTTATTTTTTGATCCTTGAAGCAGCAAAGAAGGAAATAAAAATAGGCTGATGGAAATCCCAAGTAAAGTGTATTCTTCAGTTCTTTATCCTTGCATTTTTATTAAAAAAATGTATATGTGTATATATACATATATACATACATAAATATGTATGTATATATGTATATATACACACACACATATATATATACACACACACATACACAGCAGTATATATATGATGTGTCTTTCTTCATAGGGCCACTGAATTAAAGATTTTTATATAAATTATTTTTTGAAACTTTTTGTGCAAAGATAATTTTTAAAAGGATAAAAATGATATCTTTATAAATATGCCCTTCTATATTCAGAAATTAATGATTTCTGGGCTCTAAATGCAGAGGTTAAGACGATATGAAGTGTAAGTGTGTGTATGTGTATGTGTGTGTGTGTGTTTGTGTGTGTGTTGAAGAGGGAGAAGGATAACAGACAAATGTTATTTACACACAATATTTCTCTAAGGTATCATTCTATAATTTTACCCAGCTAGTTCTGAATTACTAATAAAACCTCATAGCTCTTAAAGTTGAAGTAGCTTCCAATTTCCTTCCCATCTTTTATGAGCCTGATTAAATTTAACACTCATGAAATATAGGCTTTTAAAACAGAAGAGCATACTTGATGTGAAGAAATTAGACTAGAAAACAAAGGGTAAATTCTTTTTCTCCTATCTTTTTCCACACATCTGTTCTAAGTTTATAGAGACAGACATCTTTTCTGAAAGGAACTCCATAAGTTTTGTTTTGTTTTTTTTTTCCTTTATTGCAGAAACAGTGAAAGTGATGGCATTGATCTCTCTTCAGGCTAACCATGAATGACTGGCTTCCTGATTTTCCCACCCAAAAAAATTTCCAGATCAGGACCAAGAGTCCTGAGACAATTTAAATTTCCACTGAAATCCCAGTTAGAAAAAAAAAAAAAAAAAGACTGTAGACATTTGAGCCACACTAATTTATATTTATAGAATATTACATCTCTAAACAGCAAAAAATACATTCTTCTCAAGCATATGGGGCATGCACCAAGAATGAGTGACAAATCAAGACTCAATATGTTTAAATTAATCAAAACCTTATGGAGTATGTTCTCTGACCATTATGCTATTAAAACAAAAATTAATGCCAAAAGACAATCTGGAAAATCTTTAAATATCAGAAATTAAGCAATCCACATCCAAATAAATCATAGGTTTATAAATAAATTTTAGTGATTATTTAAATAATACTTCCAAACAATAATAAAAATAGTATTTTTTTAAATTTATGGAGTCTCATTTAGACTATGTGGGAAATAAGTTATTTTAAATATTTCTATTAGAAAAGGAGAAAAGTGAAAAATTGATGATCTATTCTATCACTAAAAACATTATAAAAAGCAAATTAAAATAAAATTAATAGAAGAAATAAAATAAAAATAATTGTGGAAATTAGAGAAGTAAAAATAAATAAACAATATCTAAAATTAACTGTCAAAAGTTGATTCTTTGATAAGATTAGTAAATTTGTTAAATCTTTGGGAAGATTGACTATGAAAAATTTAAAAAAAGAGAAAAGCACAAAGTACCAATATCATAAGAAAAGAAACATTAATACAGATGATACTGACATTTAAAATATTACAACAACATGAAGCCATTAAAATTGACAACTTTGGTGAAATAAACATATTCCTCAAAAATCACAATTCACTAAATCAGAATGAAGAAATAAAATATGTGAGTATAATTATATATTTTGCTAAATATTTTTCAATTTTAAAAATCTCATAAAGAAAATTTCAAACACATATAGCTTCTGTAATGAATTCTAAAAAGTCCTGAATACCATATCTAGTAAAGTTTTTAAGAAACTAGAGGAGAAAACACTTTCTAACTTGCTTTTTTGAAACCCATATAACCTTGGTAAAAATTCAAAAATATTACAGGCAAAGAAAAATGCAGACTGATATCCTTAACAAAATATTAGCAAAGTCCATCTAAAAATACATAAAAAGGATAATACGCCATGACCAATTAGGTTTTAGCCCAGATTTATACAATGATTTAAGACAAAAAAAAAAAAATCTATGTTATCTACTACCTATTTTTTAAAAAAATCATATAATGACATCAATAGATATGGAAAGCATCATTTGATAAAATTTAACATGGGTTCATAATAAAAGCTGTCAGGTAACTGAGAACTTCTCAATCTAAAAGTGGGCATCTATAACAACTTATAGCTCACATTATATCTAATGGAGAAATATGAAACACTATTTTCACCTCATATTGGAAATACAAGAAGAATGTCTCCTTTCAAAATTTCTATTCAACTTTGTAGTATACCATTGGAAATGGTGTCATATCTGTCCAAATATCTCTGAAGGTGCTGGTGTTCACCAGTCACTACAGTGATTACTTGTAGCCATAATTTTCTATAGAGAATACAGTAATTTTGTTCACAGAGTTTTTAAGAAAATTTAATCTGAATTTATAACACACAGGTAAATCATGATGTCTGGCAATGAAAAAGTATAAGTTCTCTTATTTTCTGGAATCTATATTAACAATAAATAACCATATGTTTAATTTTTCCCATTATTGCATGGCTGGATCAATAAGCCTTTGCAAAGCACACAGGGATTATTTATTAACTATAACAGTACACAAAGGAAGTAGGTTAAAACTTTATAATCTCAATTAATTTCATCTGAAATTTCTGTGTGGTGGGTACAAAATGATAATTCAAAACACGTGTTGAGAGTATAATAATTTGGGGAGATATATCAGAATATTTTATGATATCCATGAAGTCTTATTAATTGTAATTTTGCAAAGCATTATAGATAGTTATATAGAAATCTAAAAACCAACATGGCAATTATTTATTTTTCAACAGTAGAAAAAAATACCACTGATTCTCTAGTAGGGATCTAAATGGATGAAAGACATTTTAATAGCAGTGTTTCTTAGTCAAAAAAAAAGAGGAATAAATACCATACATGGAAAACAGCCAATAAACACTAATTATAGTGCCTTTAAATAAAATTTGAAGTAAAATTTAAGCTACAAAATATTGTGCTAATAAATTAGAAAGGGGTAAACTGCTTAATTTTATGAGTGTGCTCTCCCAATTTTATTAGGGTCATTCATTCATTTTTCCCTGAGCAATTAGTTTTTGAGAAACAACCATATGCCTGGCATTGTGTTTGTGACGGAAACTGGAAATAGAAAAAGGGATAAGACATGGAATCTGATCCAGTGTGAGAAATTGATGAGACAATGGTAAATTTTTATAATACCACCTTTTAGTGACTGTTGCAGATATATGAATAGATGTTATAAGACACAGCATTGAGTTAAATCGTGACTTGAAGAGACAGAAGCAGTGCTGCTTTTTCATTAGCTTGCTTTAAAGTCAGGTTTGCAGAGAAAACTAGATGTTTTCTGAGAAAGGGAGGAACAGCATGCCAGGTAGAGAAAGAAAAACATCTAGAGGTATTAAATGATGCCTAGCTTGTGTGGGAAATATTGAAAAGCTCAAAGTATCAGGGGCCCAAGTTATACCTTGTATGAAGCAGGTCGAGGGACTGTGAAAATGGCAAAAGAGATGTGAAGCTTGAAACAGAAATTGCAGGAAGGTTGCAAATGTCCTTAAAGCCAAGGTCTAAGCTAGTTTTTATTCCACAGACAAGACAGGGAAGAGCTATTTTAAAACCAGTAAGTAATATGACAGCTTATGTTTTTAGGAAGAACCTCTGTGGCAATTTATCAGATGAATCTGACTAGTGAGCAACTTGTAGGAGGTTGGCCAGTCAGAAAGCAGAAGCAGCATTTCAAGTGAAAAATGAGAACCTGGACCTACACAGAGATAACGATGGCAGCATCTACAATGAAATTCTATGCTATCCCTATGTATGTGGGTGCTGTTGATTTCTTAAATATATCTTATTAGATGCATGCCATAAACATGTATATAACATCTATAATCCTTCTATACTGTCTGTCCTCATTTTTTCCTTTATTAATTTCTGTCTTTCTCTTCTCATTACACCTAAATATCTATCCTTTCCACTATAAGAGTGTTAAAATTATCTGTGCTTGCTTCTCCATGTATACATCTGAATGGTTTAAAACAACAGAGTTCTAGTTGGAGTTACTGGAATTTCTTCTGCACATGCCGAAGCTCTTTTTAGAAAGAAACATTCCTACTAATGTCAATCTTCCTCCCATTCTCTTTCTATTTGATTTTGGTAAAGGAAGAAAATGATATAATAAGACGTTTATGATTTTTCTCAGTGAGAATTATAATTTTATGCTCTTGCAAAAACAGTAGGATGCATGTCTATATTTGAATGAGGAACCAATGCTTGCTACTGATCATTTTATCAATGGGGAGGAAACGAGATTAAAAGTCCAAACATTAGATGTTTTTAATTTGTAGTTTTATAACAAGTTTTAAAAAATAATATACACATCTTAAATGTCCAGGGTCACTTTTTTAAAAATTGTAAAACCTTATACTTGGCAAAATAAAGACTATAAAGTGATGGTGTTATTTGATAAAATAGTCTGATTTTTTATGGAATTTCAACAACACAGTACTACGCTCGGAATTTCAATAGTTCCCTGGTTTGTTCCTTTAAAATTCAAGCAGATTCTCAAGTCAGAAAGGGACATTGGTCTGCTATTTTCCAGGGAGACACATAAGTCAAGTAGACCTGTTTATGTGCTCAGAGAATGTGTGGTTCCTAGGGGTTTGTGCAGCCCTCCAGGTATAGGTGTGAAGGATAAGGGAGAGAGAAGTGCATTCTCCCACTGAGGCTTATGACAGGCTACTGTAATCTCCTACTAGAGAGAATTGGTCGGTTCATGTAGCCTGGTGACAAGTCTTAGCCTTTGCATACATATCAGCTCAGTAAGAAAACAGGGGGCATCTTTCTATGTATTTTACCATTTATCAGTCTTGAATATAGTAGACATTTAATAATGATTTATTCAATCCAATTAGTCTAAAGGCCCAGAATGTCTAATGTATGGAGCATTTTTCCTCTACTTCCAATTTCCATGTTATGTTAAGAGTGATGCCTTGAAGGGAAAATGAAATCCATACATTGTTATAATGCAGTCTGAGGAGAGCGTGGAAGAAAGCTGGGCATTGATGAACATTTGATTTGAGTGTATCGTTCCTACTTCAAGCTAACTTTAAACCTGAGGCAAGTTTCTTAGCCTTGCTCAAACTCAGTTTTCATATCTGTAAAGTGGCTGATTCTTCCATCTCTTCAATGCCATGACACTTATTTCCTGAGATTGTAAATTATGATAATGGACAAAAGACAAGGAGATAGGGAACATTAGTTTTGTTCAATCAGAGGTGTGTACAACCTCAGGATACTTTAGGTAATGAAATCTCTACCTTCCTCCTACTTCTCCCTTCTACTTCTCTGCCACGTGAGATGTAATCCTTTGGGAGGAATATCACATTGCAAATGACACAAAGCCAGCTCTATCCAGAGGCTAATGCCTGGCATTGTGTTTGTGACGGAAGAAAATGCTAGCTCTACATCATGATTTTGACTATACTCTGTTTTCATATCATAATAAAGGTGAGATTGCTTGACACATGGAAGATATAATTTAGCCAAGAATAAACAGAGTACCAAAAATTGCTGAACATGAGAATGATTACCTTGCCAGTGAGATATCAGTGCAGGTTTGTGGATAAATGTAATCACAATATTCTATAATATTCTACAGGCTGACTTTCCTCTGTTCATGAGAAGCGAAGAGTGGCATTTAATTCACTCCTGGCTCTGTCGTGTCACAGTTTATGTACTGGGTTGTTTCAATGATGACGTGAAGTTTCTTAACCTTAGAAGTATATTTTTACTTCATATTATAGCACAATTATAAAAGCTGCTTATGTTACTGTGATTAAATCTAAAAGTTTTTCAGACATGTAGGAGAAAAGACAAAAAGAAATATGTGAATGGTAGTCTTCGATGCATTTCTAATTTTTTTTCTTCTGAAAAAGATAGAATACATATGAATAACTGTTCAGCGATTTTAGAATTAAACCAAGCATGTAAAATTGCACAGTCATTCTATGTCACACCTTCAAGTCATGCTTTACAGTAGAATTACTAGGCACTGACAAGACATCTAAGAACTAGAAAACTTTCTTGCAGTTTTCCAAAACTACCCAGTTTCAAAGTCACACATATTTATTAATACTAGAGACACTGGAAGTCTAGGAATCCCTTGTGTCCTGGAGAAATTTCTGCAAAGAGGTGCTTTTCAAAATTTAATTTTATATTCGAAGTACCTGGGGATCTTATTAGAATGCAGATTCTGGTTTAGTAGCTGTGGATGAAGCCTGCGAGTAGAGTTGTAATAAGCTCCCAGGGGAGGCCACAGCTACTGGATATTGGAACACACTTGGAGTGGCAAGGGTATAGACTCCTCTCTTCCCAGGTAGCACTAACTTGGCTGGTTTCTTACTACATAAATTACATTGAAGGTGAAGTTGCAGGGGAGTGTTTTGGCTTGTGTTATAATCAACAGATTGTCTCTACTAGCACAGTGCCTGGCGTACAGTGCCTGTGTTAGCTCATATTTGCTGAACTGCTAATCTAGACTCCATAGGTTGGTACAAATAAAGGCCATGTTTGTGTAGCTATTACAACTGTGATAAAGTAAGAACTGTGTTAAATAATAAGTATAGTAAGAATTGTGAACAAGTGAGGGATTATTTACAATCTCTAATGAAATTCTACTTAAAAGTAAATAGTCACAAGATGTTTTTCTTTGATAAATACAGGTGTTAATTCAGATATCATTATGGAAAGCAAATTGAGCTTTTGGAGTATAAGTGTAAAGACTTCTAATTATAAACTTCTTTTAAGTTTATGTCAAGCTGTGCTATACAAAATTATACAAATCATCTTAGGTGTTTTCATGTATAATTATTTTTAAATATCGTTTAAAAAATACATAAGCTTTAAATACAATACTAGTGTTATTAATGTATCAACATCTGGGCAAACACAGGTTTTCGAATTCTATTTCACTTCTTTAAAACACAAACAATTGTTTGTTAAATACATTTTGTGTTATCTCATAGTCACCAATAAAAAAATAGTCCACAATTCTTTTACAAAGTAGGACATGGCTTTCATTTGACTAAATAATATGAGTAGGGAGGCTGCGCAGATAATTCTGTCCCCAGTGATATGAAGTTGGAACTTTTTTTGTAAACAATATAACAATAATATGAAGAGAAGCTAATACTGATGAAATAGTTGTGAATGCATTTCTTTTAATATTATTAACATTAATAAACTTGAGGCAAGATTAAAATCAATATACAAATTTTAAAAGGTGTTCATCTCTTTACTGTATCAAAATGGATTACCATAAACTTAATTTTTAAATTTTGTTTTGAATCATAAAAATGTTAACCCCATTTAGGTAGCTTATGTATTTATTTTAATTTTAAAAGAGATTGGTAAATTGACTTTAAGGTTCTGTGATAGTTTCTTTCATGAGCAAAGAATACTGTTTTAAAATTTTAGACTATGTAGATAATAGCTCCCTCTGCCGGTCAAACTGTTGATAATGTGTATATAAAGTAATTTGAATTGACCCAAATTCCAAGACACTGAAGATAAAAAATATTTAGCACTCATAAGAATAGCTGTTGACTAAATTAGCACTATATTGTGTTGGTCTGAAAAAAAATAATTGAGTATGTAGTAATACCTTGATTTCTTTATTTACATGAAAATCTGATTTTCTTCCCTATGTATTATAAATTAATTAGAAGAGTAAAAATATCTCTAAAAATAATAAAGATGGTGATAATCAAAAACATTTATTGAATTAAAAAAATCACTTTATTTTACAGCAATTATACCCTTTTTCTAAGCTAAATTATATCACAGAATATCAGCTTTCTTTTTCTGAAATTCTTGTTGTTCTCTAGATTGTCTTCAATTGAATAATATTTATTTTAGACCAATACAGTTTATCTTTTCATCAAAATTATATATTTCCTGAAATAAAGGGGTGTCTTACTTTCCTCATTTAATACTCAAAATTTTAATTAATTCTAATGATTTTCTAACTTTCATAAAGTGTAATATGTACTATTGTTTTTTCTTTCACTTCCAAATTGTCCATAAGCTAATTTCAAACCAGAGGAAAAATATTTTTTATAATATATTTTTTAATTTTGTAATTACAATTTATATACATTAGTTTCAGGTATATGACATAGTGATTAGAAATTTATATAATTTATTAAGTGATTGCTCCAATAAATCTAGTACCCATCTGATACCATATTCAGTTATTAGAATATTACTGACTATACTTCTTTATGCTATAGTTTACATTCTCATGACTATTTTGTGACTACCAATTTGTACTTTTTAATCCCTTCCCCTTTTTCACCAATAGTCCCCAATCCTTTCCCATCTGGCAACAATCAAAATGTTCTCTGTATCTATGACTTTGTTTCTGTTTTGTCTGTTTATTTTGTTCTTTAGATTCCACATGTAAGTGAAATCATGACATTTGCCTTTTTATGCCTGACTTACTCAATTCAGCACACTATCCTCTAGGTCCATCCATGTTGTTGCAAATGGCAAGATTTCATCATTTTTATGGCTAATATTCTATTATATATATGTACCACTTCTTTATCCATTCATCCATTGCTGGACACCTAGATTGCCTCCATATCTTGGCTATTGTAAATAACGTAGCAATAAACATATGAATTCACATATCTCTTCAAAGTAGTGTTCTGAGTTTCTTCAGATAAATATTCAGAAGTGGAATCAATGGATCTTTCTTTGTCTTTTGTTATAGCCTTTGTTTTAAAGTCTATTTTGTCTGGTATATGTATTGCTACCCCAGCTTTTTGCTTGATTCCATTTTTATGAAATATCTTTTTCCATCTCTTTACTTTCAGTCTGTATGTGTGTTTCTATGTGAAGTGAGTCCCTTATAGGCAGCATATAGAAGGGTCTTGTTTTCTTATATATTCAACTACCTCATCTTTTGATTGGAACATTTAATCTATTTATATCTAAAGTAATTGCTGATAGATATGTAGTTATTGCCATTTTATTATTTATATTTTTGATATTTTTCTTTTTCTTCTTATGAAAGTTCCTCTCACATTCTTTGTAGTACTGGTTTGGTAGTGATAAACTCTTTTAGCTTTTTCTTATCTGAGAAGCTCTTTATCTGTGTCCTTCGATTCTAAATGATAGCTTTGCTGGGTAGAGTAATCTTGGCTGTAGGTCCTTGCTTTTCATCGCTTTGGATATTTCATGACAATCTCTTCTGGCCTGTTTCTTATTTCACTGCTAATATGTAACCACTACGAACTAAGAGAATTTTTAAAAATTACTTTCATAATATATGATCTTTTTCTTATTAATTTAATACATTTTAGTTATAGGTCTTTTTTTCTTTTTTTAAAATCTGGTTGGCCATAAAATAGGGATTTTAATGATTTTTCAAGAATTAACAACTTGGTAAATCTCAAGCTTTTGTTCTACTTTCCAGTAACAGTAATCGCATTCTTTTATGTTGAGAAATAAAAAAGGCACAAGTATGTGATGTTATTGTTACAGCAAAATTTACATAGTTATTACTTGACAGATTGCTTTATGAATGCCAAATCAGAGCTTATTCAACAAGAACCATCTCAGTGACACCTTTTAAAGTTGATGGGACCAAATTCTTGCTACACCTGTTATTTTTCAACATCCCTCCACAGAAGATATTTCTGTATTCAAATTTAGATTTTGAATTTTGCTTATCTTCGTGGAACTAGTAACTTTCTTTTTTGAATTATATTAATTTTTATTATTTTCATTCTGGCTCTTAATCCATCAACAGTTGAACATCTAGAAGATTAATACATATAATTTACAACTGAATTACATTTCCGATACAGTCTTATTGGAACTTTGTAGATTCAGCATTCTCTCTTCTACCTCTAATCTCAAAAAATATTATTACTAAAAATTTCATAATCTTCTTTTACAAATAAAACATTGGTAACCATTCAGCTAATAATATTACATTAATCACAAAGAATACATCATTGGTGTGAATATAAGTTAAGCTTGTAAAAAAAATTATAAAAATTGTAACTTCTTTCATTCATAAAAAAGATTTACTCTTCTGATTATTGCCTTAACAATAGGATGTGAGAAAACTGTGTCTATATTTAAAGATTATAAATCCATTTAAAATTATAATAGCCTTCTTTTGAGCTTATCTAAATATAAAAGTATTACAATAAACTGTTCTCAAAGTAAAAAAAAAAGTATTATGTAAATGAAATGTGTCTCTAGAATTAGAATTTGGGAGCAGGTGGCTAGTGGTACAAAAAGAATTTAGCTGATTCTGAACATTTAACAAGAAAAGTAAATGATCTTATTTTTCTCTTATACATTTTCTGATGGAAGAGCAGTTTCAATTGCTATAAATAGCCTTTAATTTTTAATTAAATTGTAAGCTTAAAAGATATATGGTTTAATGACACCATAGGGCATGATTTAATATCCCGTAATACTTTCCTTGTGGTTCAGTTAAGCACACATTCATGAAACTCCAAAAAATATCTTTAGAGTACACCTACATATAATTTACTGACCCAATCTTAGAATTTTGAGGACTCCTAAAGGTTATCTAATGCAAACTTTACTCAGCAAATCAATCTTATATATCATTTATAAAAAATGATTATCTAGCTTGTGAGTGAACATTTTTAATAATGGGGGGGGTTAACAACTTTACAAGCTACTATGATGAAATATAACTTTAAGACGTTTATATATTATATTTTTCAAAAAGCCATTTTTTAAATTTCAACCCATTAGTCCTCTTTCTGTGCCTTGGAAAGAGTTGGTGGTTTCACTTTATATTTATTGAATGATTTCTCAAATGACATATTTATAAAATATTCTATTCTGGTTGCATTTTCCTAAATGTTTCCTAATTTTTTAATGTTTCCCTGAAATTCTACAGTCAAGAATTAGGCATTTCTTCACATAAAGTTAAAAAAAAAATAGAGACTATAGGGGAAAATGGATTTGTTGTTCTTAAAAATAAAATAAATCTCTTAGATGTGTATGTTTTGTATTATATCTATATACTCAAATATAACATTTTCTTATAAAAAAAAAATCTCAGCACTTAGAACAGTTGTATTGATCATGATCACAATATTTCACAAAAATTATATGAAATCTGGACTATTGGGACAAGGCTGAAGGAATTGATAATTAATTATGAAATATATTGTAAGATAATTAAAGAGAGTCATAAGTTCTTTTAATTAAAAATGAGGCTCCAGACATATAATCTCCCTCCAGAAGCAGTCACTTTTATTGGTCTATGTGCTTCCTCTCATAAATATTGTAGCTATTATTGCTTTATAATAATGACTTTTTTCCTGATAAAAATACATTTTATATAGTTATGTATCTAATAAAGTGATGGCCAGGTGTAAAATGGTGAGGAAAAAAGAAATTAAATTATCTTTGAGATTAGAATTGCTTTCACTTTGACATTTAATAATTTCATGTACATAAGAAATAGATATTTATTCTTTAGCCTTTTGAGCTTCAAAGACTGTAAGGATAAATCTGTTTTCTATTGGAAAAAAATTTTAAAAGTTATAGACTTTTCAAAGAAATCTAAAGATTTCTAAATAGTATGAGGTGGTTTGCAAACTAATATTTGATAGAGATTATATATTTTTTCTACATTAAATGAGTTTTTAGATCTAAATTGTCAGTACTACATTGTCTTTACTTACTACTCTGATTGTTTATAGATATTACGAATGCCCTTGGATACAGAATTTTCAGGAAAAGTGATAATAGCTTCACAATGAGTGGATGGACTTAACTAGATCCTCTAGAAGATTATATGTACTGTGGAATACACTTTGATAAACTGATTTTATCCTTAAATAATTGTTGTTGAGCATAACTTCTTGAGTAAGCAAGTGCCAAAACCTACTCCTAGTTATTTGTTCTATATTTACTAATTTATATCTAAAAAGAAGCTAAAGTCAATTGCTATAACATGAAATGTCAAACTACAACTATATGTGTGCCGTTGAACGTATATAGTAAAAAAATTTCCTTGATTTTTGGACATTAGTAGTGAAGATTTATTTTCTAAGTACGCTATTTACCTACTATCTGTGTCTCTGTAATATAGGTAAATCTTGTTAGAGTCCCCTTTTGTAAATGCATACAATACATATTTATATAATATCATTGATTATCAGTAGCATTGTGATTTAGAAATTGTATTCACAATTTTTCAGTTTCTTGTAATTATTTTAAAGACTTGTCATTGACTACATGAACCTTGCTTTACATGTGTATAAAAAGTAATTGTTGCTCAAAATGAATCATAGACCCAAATGTAAAATGCAACTCTATAAAATTCTGAGAAGATAACATAGGAAAAAAACAAGATGAACTTTTGTATGACAATGACTTTTTAGATACAACACCAGAGGCACAATTAGTGAAAAAAAAAAAATTGATAAGCTGGACTTTATTAAAATTAAAAACTTCTACTCTATGAAAGATTTTGTCAAGAGAATGAGAAGACAAGACCCAGCTGGGGGAAAATATCTGCAAAAGACAAATCTGATAAAAGAGTGTTATCCAAAATATCAAAGAACTCTTAAAACTCAACATGAAAACAATCTAATTTAAAAATGGGCCAAAGAACTTAGCAGGTACCTCACCAAAAAAGATAAATAAATGGTGATTAAAAACACGAAAAGATGTTTCACATCATATGCCATCAGGGAAATGCAAATTAAAACATTAATGAGATGCCACTACATACCTATTAGAATGACTCAAATACAGAACAATGACAGCACCAAATGCTGGTGAGGAAATGGAACAACAGATATTCTCATTCATTGTTGGTGAAAATGCAGAATAATAAGTTTGGCTATGTGTTATAAAGGAAACACACTCTTACTGTGTGATCCAGCAATCAGATTCTTTGGTATTTACCCAAAGATGGTGAGAATTTATATCTACACAAAAACATGCACGTGGATATTTATAGCAGCTTTATTAAAAATTCCCCAAACCATTAGTAGGTGAATTAATAAGCCAACTGCAGTATATGCAGACAATGGAGTATTATTTAGTGTTAAAAAGAAATGACCTATCAAGTCATAAAAAGATATGTAGAAATCTTAAATGCATGTTAAAGTGAAGGGAGCCAATCTGAAAAACCTACATACTGTATAATTTAAAATATATGATATTCTGAAAAAGGCAAAACTATGAAAATAGCAAAAAGATCAGTAGTTACTAGGGCTTAGGGGGAAAAGAGGAATGGAGAGATAAATAGGGAAAGCATAGAGAATTTTTAGGGCATTGAAACTACTATGTATCATATCATAATAGTAAATATATGCCATTATATATTTTTTGAAACGCACAGAATGTACAACACCAAAAGTGAACCTTAATATGAACTATGACTTTTGGTGATTATGAGTGTCAATGTAGATTCATCAGTTGTAACAAATGTACCACTACGAGACAGATGTTGATAATGTGGGAGACTGTCATGTGAGGTGTGGGCGGGGGGGGCCGGGTCAGTGGGTATTCTGTTCTTTCTTCCCTTTTTTCTGTGATTAAAAAGCTGCTCTAAAAACTGAAAACTATTTAAAAGCAAAAGGTAATAAATTATATAAACATACAAGGAAATGAGTTATATTAAAAAGAATAAATACTTAAAAATAAAAATAAATAATCCATTTCTGAATCTCTATGAAAAAGCACATAGCAAATTGACATTTTGGCTATTATGGTAAATATATTATGTAAAAGATATAATTAATGTGAAATTATTTTGGCATTACAAACATGAAGAGTTCCCTGGCAAATATTTTCCTAATAGATTTCAAGTTTGACTGTGAATTTTCAGCACATAATATTTTATTTATTGTTTCAAGATAACATTAGAATTTAAATATATTAACCAAATTGTGTTTTTTTAAAGATAACATTAAGCATTTTCAAGATAGCATTAGAATTTAAAATTATTAAATCAAACTGTGTGTATTTTTTTAAATGAAAATATTAAGCATTTTTTAGGAAGAGACTAATTTATTGCTTTTGAATATGCTGGCCATTTGAAAAACTATGATGCTCTTTATATGAGAAAGTTTAAAAAGTTATATCTGCACATACACATATGCTCACAAAGTATTTTCCGTTGTTCTAGATATGTCTCACATATCTTGATTATGCTTTTATTGATTCAAAAGTATTATATTTTTAAGGTATAGAATTTGGAAAATGTGAAAAAGCATAGCAGTAAAAAAAATAAATAAAAAAACATTCTCAGAACTTACCACAATTTTTTCTTAAGTACTTTTTTCACTAAGAATTTTGTATAAGTTTCATATTTTTTTAAAAAAAAATCACATTTCAATAACCGTTAATTTCTTATGTTTTCAAACCACAGTAAGCACTCTTCATGCTAGAATGGGTCTAGAGTTGGTATAATCAAATTGAGTTTTCGCAGAGAACAACAAAGAAAGAAGAAAGAAAAAGCTGGGAAGGCTGTTATTAGATAAACAGGCTAGTGAAATTTCTCCACTGAGAGGCCCGGCAAAGAGTTTTTATTAATTACAACTAATTTTTTATGCTCAATAGAGTAGACCAATGGTGATCAAACTGAGTAATCACTAGACAAATATTGAAAAAGGCAGATTTTATTTTATTTTATTTTATTTTTAAATCACAGTTTAATCATGGTAAATGTGGTCTATCTACAAATATCAGGAAATGGATATTGTAATGCCAATGAGCATAACAAAACAGGTATTGGTACAAGCTTCCCATAGCAGCTCTTTGAATCAAAGGGGATTTTGCAATGATCATATTCTTCATTTTCTAAATTCTGCTGTACAATTTTCCATGGTTGACTAAACTGATGATGGTAGAACTGAGTTTATAAGCAAATGATTCATTTGCTGATGGTAAAGTTCTAAAGTTTTCAGGACAATTGTGAGCCCTTTATGTCCTCTGAAGGATCATTGAATTTGAGGGCAAAAGAAAATTGTATATTTACAATGTTAGATTACTTAAATAATAAAAATTTAAAAAGCAAGTATGTATAATACCTATAGAGCTGATTATTTTTGTAGTCAGATGGTGAAATTGACTATGGGTCCCATACACCCCAGGATAATGGTGCTCATGCTTTAACACTTGAAAATGGTAGATTTCCATGTAGGATGATTGGTAGAACCCAGAAAGCTGAATGGACACTGGGAGATAAGAACCCAGGAATCCTTAGAAATGGGTCAGAATTAGAAGGATAGGCTAGTGGAGACTTCCAAGAAAATGTATTTATAGTTATTTATAGTTATTTTTGTATTGATCCAGGAAGAATCATCTCTAAGAAGGCATTACATACAGACATCAATAACCAAAATCTTATCAGTTAATTCAGTGAAGGTTGCTTATCCTGTACTTCAAAATTTCAATGATAGACTGGCCAAGTACCGAGATAATTGAACTGAGCATTAATTAATGGTTGGAATTTATTTATCCCTGGGAAACTCACATAAGAAAAGAAGGTTTACACATATTATCTCATTTAGTCAGCTGACCCAGACTGTAGCAAGTTAGTTGCTTAGATTAATATTTTTAAAAGGATAGACTTTCTATTAAGAATCTATGGCAAATTCCATTGTTATTAAGTCAATAAAGCATTTATTGCACATTTTAACTTCAACACAGGAGAATTATAAGGGAAGAGAATCTATCTAAAACTCGTATTAAATATAAATAGCTATATTATTCTGAAAATAGATTTTTTTCTGGTTTAAAATTTTTCCCATGACTCAAAAGTTTCTTTTATTCCCTTTTTTAGTAGCAAAAATTAGATATTTACAAATTGAGATATCATAAGAAAACATATGCTTTGACTAGTATTTGCTTACAACTAACAAATGATTACTTATAAAATTCAGAAACTATATTATATTAAATTTCTGAAATAATGAAACTTCAGAATTCTAATTCTTGAAGTATCTACTTTTATGTCCTTCTATATGTAAGAGCATCATTATTCTTTTCCTAAAAATAATGACAATTTTAAGGAATATAAAGATAACCACATAATAGGAAAAACATTTTTAAATAAGATTTTTAATATCTGATAATTATCAATAAGTTATTAAAGGATCATTTTTAATATTTTTGATGAGAGACCCAAACTTAGAACAGGAAGGTGCAATAACTTTATACACTGCTTATCTTTGAATGATTTATCTCACTCACAGTACTAATAACTTGGTTTCTGGATATTACTTTCCTTGCATGAGCAGAGCTCTAAGTGATCATCTAAGGCTATTGCAGTGCTAAATTGAAGAAAAGTTTTCATGTATCGGTCTTTCATTTCTTAGCTGATTTCCTCATGAAACCTGGTGTCACTCCTCAGGCTCTCTCTCCAGAAAGTAATTTCACATGATTGGAAACTCATCAGCATTTTGTATTAGCTAGGGCATCCCTGAGAATGTTAACTATGAAAATGTATATTAAGTAGTAAAATCACTAGCTCTTTCCACTGATGAAGTGAATTCTGACTTAGCAGAATCCTATCCTTGCGATTCTTAAAAGACACTACAGATATATACGGAAACCAGAATATTGAAAACTGAAGGCAAGAGCTTCAGATCTCCATCATTAGGTAAAAGGCAATGTCTGAATGATATTTTTTTCACATGAATAAGTGATATCATATGCATTATATCCACATGAATGATGAGTTTTCTTTCAAAAATAGTGTTTAAGTGTCTGCTTATTTTTTGTATGGTTTTTAAATCACTTCTTTTGGAAACATTACCAACATGGCTTTAGAAGATCATTAATGTGTAATTTTTAAAAATTTTACATAATATATAACATATTGACTTGAATTCAGAAGTTTCTTAAATATTAAAGATAAAGGGGGAATACTATTTTTATACAATAGAAAAATTAAGATGTATGAATTCTAAGAAAAGAGGAAGGACATTTTCAAATGATTATTACACAGTAGTGCTAAATTTAGAAAGCATGATAGTATACAAATTAATATTGCTTATAAAATAAAAAAAACATTTTCATCACATTTTCCTTAAAAATTAGAAAGCATTAAACATTTATGAGAATAATTTATGAAGATGATCCTTCTTTAACAATAATGAACAATACTAATATTTGCCTTAAAGTGCTATTTTAGCCAACAATGCCATAACCAATTTTTCATTTTAATCTATTTTTTCTGTCATATATGATTTGTTTTTTATGTTATATGCTTATATCAAGAAATGAGTCATATTTTAAGAGACATTTATTATGTTTCAAAAATAAACTTTGAATACCATGTCAAGATAGAGACTCTGATTTCAGGCTGGCAAATGATCTATTTTGGCTCTGTGACTTTAAAAGTCTTTGAAATAAAATTTGAAGTTAGCTAATTCATAGACTTAAAACATTTCAAGAATGTTTTTCAAACAAGGTAAATGTTTTTTATATTTTTTTCTTGCATATGCAATTTAGATATTTAATAGAGTGTTAGTATATTAAGCACTTGTTTATATGAAAGCATTCACTAATAGTTTTTAAAGCAATTTAATAGATTGAAATCTTTTTGCTTAATTTTAGCAATATGTAAGAACTGATGATGTGAGACAAGTCAGAATATTTCAATTTATAGAGAGCTAAACTGATTATAGAACATTTAGAAAAATACTTGATTAATTTCAATTAAAATCATACATACATTTCTACATTGTATAGGGCTAATTTCATGCTATTTCTCTAGCTTGGTATCAATGTTATTATATAATATATTTTAAACTTCCATTATTTATTTGAATATTAAAAGGGTCCTAGGACTCATACTCTGCTTGAAGAGACTGAAATTTTTTCAGAATTTGACATTAGTTTTTAGTTATATGTCAACTGTTAGAGATTTTCTGCAGAAACACTCGGCATGCTTTATTCTCCAGAACCCGTTATGTTTGTATTAGTCTTTACAAAACATAGATTGCTACACTATAATATAATATTCGTGATATTTTTTTGCCATAAGAAATACTGTTATCTAAAAGAATTGCAGTGTACATGGTATAGTCATGGGGCATTTAAATATAGGAAACTGAAAATTGTATTATGTATCAAACTACAGAACAACTGATGAAATTCCATGATACAAATTAATAATTATAAAAAAATAATAAGTGTTTTTATCAGTTGTATCCTATTGAGGAACAACTTATTATAAAATAAAATGCATTAATTAACAAATATGGCAGCCAAAAAGAATATTACCAAAAACAGTGTTTGCTAGGAAAAAGTTTTTCTATTCCATTAGCCATTAGCTTTTTTCTCACATGTAAGTGGAATATGAATTATATTTGATACTTTTAAGTGACAGGAAAACAATGAAGCCTTGATATCATTTAGTAAAATATTCAAATAACAAATCAAATTATACTTGCCTTTATTCATTTGATCACTAATGTTATATTTCCCCTAAGAAATGTAGTTTACATTATTTTTATTGCTATTTATATAATTCCAACCTTTGTTTATTTGCTATTCTGTCACAAATGACTTTAACAACATGGTATCTGTTTATAAACTACTACGTGGTATCTTAACTCCTATCGTATGTAAAAACTAAGCTTTTCCTTCATAAGAAAAGAGGTTTGTGAAGCCAGAATTTTAAAATAATGTATTTTAGAATTACATGTCAAATTTGGCCTACTCCCTATTTAACTATTGAAGTGTATGTTTATT
>NW_006494613.1:13073602-13161795 GCF_000325575.1 Pteropus alecto
ATATATATAAAAAAGCTAATTTTTTTTACAATCATTTTTTACGTGGCAGTTTCTCTTGTGATAAATAAAAGAAATTTGAGACATGGTTACGTAAAAGTACAGTGGGATCTGGACCGTGTTACTGAGTTAGAGTAGAGGCTAAAACTGACATATTAGCAGGGGCCTCTTTGCACTAAAAATTAAATTGTTTGCCAGTAGTTTCAAAATGTATGTCATCTCTCCTTTTCATTCCTCTTTCTCCTTTATTTTACTCATTCTCTTTAAAGACAATTCCATATTCAGAATAACTTCATTTAATCTTGCCTGACATTTGGGGTGGGGGTGGAGGAGTACCGCTTTCTTTTCACACCTTGGTTAAGCTCATAAGTGAAGGCTCTGATGATGAGTACCCATGTGCATAGGTTTTTTCTGAGCTGTGATTGGTGTCTACACCCTTACACACACAAGATTAGAACACATCTACAATGGGTACCATCTGATAGCTTCAAACATTTTAAAATAATATAATCTGCCTCTGACTGTCAGCCGTAGTCCCCAGTGACAGAGTTGTGAAAGCAACTTATGTTTGTAAGGAGATTGAACGAATCAAGAGCTGTTTCATATCCTTTGGGAGAAGTTATCTCTTTAACATTACTTAGAGCTAATCTAACTTACTATAATAATTTAGAAAAAAATTGCATATGTGTGTACATACACACACATACTGATCGAAGAGAAACATTCTGAATGTAAACTCCATGATTGTGCATCACATGGACTAACTCTATGTCCATAGCCTTGACTTGTAAAGACAAATTTACATAAAATGCAAACACCAATTTCACTATACACACTGTATTTATCAGAGTTAGAGTCTAGTCTACCTCAGTAATGCTTGAATAGATACATAGGTGGATACATACCTTACACACAGATAAAAGTGTATAACAATGATTACATAAAGATATAAGCATTAAAAGTATAATAGTCACCTTTTTAAAGTTACATGAAATTTAGTCACACAATTAGAAAGATTTGGATTTTTTTTAAATAAATAAAGTTGTGATAATCTGGATTATTATCTCAGATTCTGGTTGATGTTTTTAACTACAGCTATAAGTTCTCTAAAGGGTAGTTACTGCTTAATTAGTGGAAATCATGGCGTTTACTTAATACGATGCTTAATCAAGTAATTATCTCTACTTTTATATATATTATGTTTTAATCCCAGAGGCATTTGCCCATGAATATCTAGGTTTTTGTAACATGTTATATAGCATCCTTCTCAACATAACACATGTTTAAACATAGGTAAAATGGAAGCTATCTGTTTCTCCTAATGAAATCTCCATGGATATATAGTGTTCTATATGCCTGTGGAGTAAACCTATCTATTTTCTTTTAAATGTTCAAAAGGTCAACTTATATTATCAGCAAGTATAACAAACTTCAAAATGACAGAAGTGTAATGAAGATTTATTTTCATTTTGAGTAAATTTAGTTTACCCAAAATAAAAATTAAAATTATGTCTTTGAGTGGTAAACACACAATGCAATATACACATAACATATTATTGAATTGTACACTTGAAACCTATATAATTTCATTAAGCAATGTCAGTTCAATAAATTTAATTTAAAAAAAATTAAAATTATGATATGGTGGGATGTGGAATAGGAGCCATAAAATATAATTCTTTTTAATGGTATTCTTAGCAGTTGTAACTGCAAAACAGCACCTTGTCACTCCCCTGAGAATAGCATCTTTTTGTGGCCACAAATAATATTACCTACTTCTTATCCTGTACCTTGACTACATCCTAGACAATACAGGTTTCTTCTTTTTGTCCCAACCTCTTTCTCTCTTGAATATATCCTAATTTGTACAAGAAATCATGCATTCACTTAGCTATAAGTTCGCCCATAAACTAAGAACTGCTTTCATTATCTGTGTACCTTATCTGATTAAATTCTTAATGCAATTCCATGTGTGTTGTTATATGAAGAAAATAATATTTAAAGGTTTTAGATGATATAGATAAAGGTCACACAGTAATTACAGGTGCCAAAGTTGGTGTTTGACATTTAAATATTCTCCTATGCTATGTAGCATCTCCAAGTTTATTTCATTTACAGAGTTCTCAGTTGTCACATAGTCATCTACTAACACAACAAGAATGTATACTCTAAAAAGTCATGTGATAGATGCTAACCTAAACTATACTTAAAACTTTTCTTATGGGAGTAAATCATTCAATAATGGACTCTATTGATTATTAAAAATGATTCCATTCTAATCTTCATCCATTCAACAAATAGTGATCTATTATGCACTCACTAGGCATTGGAGTATCAATGATAGTATACTTTTCCCTAATAAACTTACAGTTTAAGAGGAAAATGACAAGCATTAAGTGTGGTAAATGTTATGCTAGAGGTATAAGAAAATATATTGTAGTATATAAAGGATTATAGTGAAGTCTTGTTTTTTTAGGATGTCAGATCTGAGAGATGAGTCTTAAGAAGCAATTGGAGTTAGCTAGATACAGGTGGGAAGAGGAGCCATTCAAAGAAAAGAAATAATAGATAACAAGATCTTACATTAAGAGAACAAAGAGCTTAGGGTGTCTGGAACCCAGAATTTGAGGGTGGGCATGAAGGGATATGCCCACCGTTTAATAGCAGTTCCATTAAAATACAGAGTACTTCTTAAATTCGTCTTTATACTTTTGCTAGAGAGTCAAAATAATTGGTCTAATACAAGTTTGAAATAATCAAACTTATGGAAATGCATGGATTAGTTATCAAGTGAGAGGCACTGTCTAGCTCAATTATTCTCAATCTAAAGCAATGTTGTCCCCATGGGATATTTGACAACATTATAAAATAATTGAAAAATAGTATCAAAAGAGCACTAAAGAAATCCATTTCCAAAGGGATAATTTATACAACCATTCAATAACAAGTATTAAGTACCTGTTAAAAAGAGAAGCAAGAAGCAAAATCAATACCCAAGAAATATATATTCTAGTAGGGGACAAAGGCAAATAAATACTTACAATATAGCAAGTAGGTACTGTAGATCACTTAATCAGCATCCATTCCTTCCTCCTTCCTTCTAAATAGAACTCTAATTTTTTTTTATTTTTTCCTCTTTCATTACATCAGGGCTTTTAATGTTTTGATAAATTTAATCCAGTGCTTCTCAACTGAGAGATTTGTCACCAGAGATGTTTGGGAATATCTGGAGACATTGTCGATTATAATGATTTATACAGTGACATCTAGTGAGTATATGACAAGAATGATGCTAAACATACTACAATGCACAAAAAATTTCCCTATGACAAAAAAATATTTGATTCAAAATGTCGTTAATGCTGAAGTGGAGAAAGCTTAGTGTAATGATTAAGAGCATGATCAGACTGGTTTTAAGCTCAGCGCTACATATCCTGATTGACTGAACTAGATACATTTTTTCATAACTTTATGAAGGTATTATTGATATACAAAGAATTGTGCATATTTAATGTGAACATTTGCTGATTTTGAACATATGCACCCATGTGATACTATCACCCCAGTCAAGGTTATAGACATATCCAACACCTCCCAGAGTTTCCTTATATCTCTTTTGGTTTTTGGGTTTTTTTTTTTTTTTTTTTGGTAAGATCAAAACATGATACTTAACCTCTTAGCAAATTTTAAAGTGCACATTACTGTATCGTTAACTATAAACACAATGGTTCACTGCAGATCTCTAGAACTTATTCATCTAGTAAACTTAAACTTTATAACCACCGAATTTCCTCACAATGCATTTAATCTTTTAGTGCCTGGGTTTCCACATCTGTAAATAATTATATTAATAGCTCCTATTTCACAGAATTCTTTTAAGGGTTAAATATATTCACACATACAAATCAGCAAGAGTGATGACTTGACATTCAATAAATGTTAGTTATTATTAAGTTCTGCAAAGTTCAGGGAATGAAATACTTAGAAAAAAAATTAAAGAGAATCTATTGAATGGGAGAATATATTTATTTGCACATGATATATCTGTTAAAGAGTTAGTATCCAAAATACATGAGGAACTCATACAACTCACTAACAACAACAACAACAAAATCTGATCAAAAAATATGCAGAGAACGTGAATAGGTATGTCTCCAAAGATGACATACTGATGGTCAACAGACATATAAAAAGATGATGTGTCACTAATCATCAGAGAAATGCAAATCAAAACCAAAATGAGATACCACCTCATACCTGTCAGAATGGCTATTATCAAAAGTCAAAAATAACAAGTGTTGCAGAGAAAATGGAGAAAAATGAACCCTTGTGCAGTTGGTGGAGATGTGAACTGGGGCAGCCACTCTGGAAAACGGCATGAAGATTCCTTGGAAAACAGCAAATAGAACTACCATTTGACCCAGTAATTCCACTTCTCAGCATTTATCCAAAAAAGAAAAAAAAAAACTACTAATTAAAAAAGATATATGCACCCCTAAATTCACTGCAGCATTATTTATTTATAACAGTCAAGGTATGGCTGCAACCTGGAGTACATCAATAGATAAAAGGGTAAAGATGTAGGATATGTATATACACACACATATATATACACACAAACATATATATACACACATACACACACACACACACACACACACACACACACATATATATATATATACGCATATATACATACACATATATACACAATGGAATATTACTCAACAGTAAAAAAGAATGAACTCTTGCCGTTTGCAACAACATGGATGGACCTAAAAGGTATTATGCTAAGTGAAATAAGACATAGAAAAAGACAAATATCGTATGATTTTACTTATATGTGGAATCTAAATAAGGAAACAAACAAATAAAACAAGACTCATAAAAACAGAGATCGAACTGATGGCTGCCAGACAGAAGGGGTGAGGAGTAATTGAAAAAGGTGAAGGAGAATATAGTCAATAATATCGTGATAACATTGCATGGTATCAGATGGTTACTAGCTTAGTGAAGTGATCATATTGTAAGATACATAAATGTTGAATCACTATAGTACACCTGAAATTAATATACTATTGTGTGCCAACCATACTTAAAAAAAAAAAAAACTGGATGAAGATTGATTGAAAATGTAAAGTATTGAAATGCAGCTTTCTTATTTCCTTTTTTAGAGTCCTGGGGCAGTATATGTTAATATTCGGAATTTACGTGTTGTTGATAGTCCAAATATCTGGGGTTTTTTTCTAGGACATATATTAGTTTAGAGAAAGTTACAAGTTTTACTCTTACAATAGCTTAAGTCTGCAAATACAATTGAACTTCATTAATTTGGACATTGAAAATTTTTAATCTCTAGAGCTTAGCCAAAATGAATTTTTCACAAAAGGAAAAAAAAAGTTAGCTAATTATTCAACATGTTATAGAATATTTATGTTCTTCAGGAGTTAAGAAATTGTTCAAGCTCTTAAAAATTATTTATATAAATAATATGCCAATTACCAATACTTCATCTGCTTATCTACTTTAATCCACTAAAGCAAAATATCAAAGGACTTCCAGGAAAAAAAATAACCACACTCCCATTCTTCAATAATTCATCATCTTAAAAACTTATTTTCCTGTAATATATATGAAATAGTGCATCTTTGCTTCACTTACCCTAAACTTTAACCAGGAAATAAACTACAAGAAAAAAACCATATATACAGTCTATTCTACATTACAAAACTAAATTATTTTAAAAGTTACCAAATGCAGCCAGATGCTAAATAGTAATACTGATAAAATCCTTTTATTGTATTTAATATTTGACCATTAAAAATAGTACATTTTAATTTTAAATTATGTTTTAGAAACAATCACAATTAAACTTAGGAAATATTAAGATAATTTATGTGCAAGTATTTATCTGAATATACTATTGTTTTTCTGTGTAGTATCATAATATTGTCAAAATTATTTTTGGAAATAATCCCAAATTAAGTTTACAATTTTGGACTTGCAGACACTGTAGGATAGATGAAAGCGATTGAATTTACATTTTTTGTAGTGAAGCTCAGTTTCAAGAACTGATAAAGGATCTGTGTAGGTGCACTATTTCCATCATGTATAATAATGCATAAATATATAAACAATGTTGTAATATTTGTACTTTTTTAAAATAATCATTTTTTTTATTATTTCTACTCTTCTTTTGACTTTGCTGTCATTGTCATTTAGCTTCAAAACAGCAACATTCTGCCCTTTCTAGAAATGTGTTAACCTAGTACTCTTTTCTATTTTCCTCATGCTTACATAATTATACAGATCTTTTATAAATGTGTGCATACGAACCCATATAAAAACAAATGGTTTAGGGCCCATTAAGCATTTTACAAAAATGTACCTATTATACTCTCCTGCATCTTGCTTTTTTACCTATAAATACTTCCTAGATAATACTTCTAGACTAGTATTACTTTAATTTGTTCTTTTAAATGGGTGCATAATAGTAGTGCAATGGACACACCCTAATTTATTTCTTCTATTCTTACAGATGATCATTCAATGTTTCCAGGTTCATTTGTTTGACATAACCTACATACACATATGCAAATACTTGTACTTACCTGATGTTGCTTGTTTTCTACAACATAGATTCCCAGGATGACAGTGAAAACTAATCAAAGTCATTTAAAAGATGTGCTTATAAATATAATAAAAGTATTTATGAAAATTATTGAACCATCCAATGATGTGAGAATATTACACAGCTTAATAGATCGTAGGTAACATAAATTATGCTATGTTTTTGTGGCATCTCGTTTCCATTCTCCCAGGATAATCGACACTGATGCTTTCCTTTAATATTAGCAGAAAATCCTCAGCCTGTGTTTATACAATTGTTCAACATTTATATTTAACACAGACTATCATTAGCTCTTTGCAGAGGTCTTGCCTAGCTTTAATATATTCAGCAAAACAAATACCATTAGTTACTTCCACTGTAGAAGAGCTTGTCTCCACTTTCATCTTTCTACTGCTCCACTGTCTCTTACTGTCTCTATGGTCTGCTTTTACTACTGTGGAGGGAGGGATGTCTCCTGCCAGCTTTTTACACAAAGAATACTTTTTTTCAGACTGAGTATAGAGTGAAAGCTTCTTTCGCTGAACACAAACATGGACTCATGTTTCCTGTGCACCCCCATTACAAGGGCTCTTTAGCTACTTAACAAGTTTATAGTTACAAATTATGTCAGCTTCACTTTCACACACTTTTATAAGGGTTCTGCCTCCTCCTTTAAAAAAAAAATCTCCCTCTGTTGAGTCTATTGGGTAAGTGCAATAAGTATTTACTGAATGAGTGTTGTTAAACAATTACTTTTTTATCCATTCACATAATCTGTACCTGGATTCTATACTAAATAGAATAAACCTGTGACCTAGTAAATTAAATGGCAAAATTTGAGCCTACAATTTTTTTACTATTATAAAATATTGTCACAATTAGACACAAGATTACATTTTCTTATATTTTATGAACACTTTAAAGAATACAATTTAAAGTACCATTAAATGCTTAGATTTTATATTTGTATATATTATATATTACATTAATATTAATTACTACCATGTGATATGTAACATTATATAACATATGAATATAATATATGTGTATAGTATATATGTGTGTGTATATATAAAAACTAAGGACATAAAACATTTAATATTATTTATTTACATTCATAAATCTTAGGCTTTACAAATCCTGAACTGGGGACTTTCTAAAATCAAAATTAGATAGACTAATGGTTAAGTAATTCCCTAAAAATACTAAAATCAATTCATAGGTGCAATACTTTTGAGAAATTTAGATTTTATTTTAAATGTGGCTGTTTTTACCCACCATTTTATCCTCAGTGCATTGGCCAGTGTTGGACACATAGTAAGCACTCCATGAATGTTGACTAATCCACGAATGTTTGGGTTTTGGAGACTTTAATTAGAAAGAAGTTTCAAAAACTAAGAAGTAGAAATTGCCATCTTCTCTATTCCCTATCTAAAGGCAATGACAATCGAAATAAAATATACTTGCTGAATTTATATTTCTTACTGCTGAGATCAATTTCTTCCTTTGAACATTTGAATACTCTGCCATTATTTATTCTTGTGGGCACACACAAAGGAGTGTTCTGGCACTCACTGCTAACACAAATCAGAGATTACTTAAAAGAGGAGTGCCCTCATATCTTCTGCTAATTTGTCTGGGGCATAAGTGATGTACACTGGTAAAATCTAATCATAATTTTGTTATCTTTTTTGAGGTAGGTTCAGTAGACAGGTTTTCTCTACCAGACATATAAACTTTAGGACTAGTACAAACTGGGACAAAAATATTTCACAAGAATTTGGAAGCCTAAATGGTATTTCTCTTTTTGTAGTATTTATCATTTGTAATTTTTTGATAATTGTATTTACAAATACCAATGTTTTCCCCTAAAGATATAAAACAAAAATACATTATTAATTGTTGTGGAAGAATCAGAGGTTTGTATGATTGTAAGGATAACTTGACCAGAACTGTCACAGTCACACAGTTTTCTAGTCATTTGTAAATTATATTTAAAAATAGATGTATTTCTAAAAACTAAGTATGGTCTATGGCCAAGCCTCCCTGAACAAGCCGATCCTGTCTGATCTTGGAAGCTAAGCAGGGTCAGGCCTGGTTAGTACTTGGATGGGAGATCACCTAGGAAGACCAGGTGCTATAGGCGTAAAAAATAAAAAATAAGGGATTATAAGCCGACAAGGTCCTTGCAATCTGTGAGGTTAACCAATTGTTGTCTCACCTAAAAAAAATAAAAATAAAAAAATAAATAAAATTAATAAAAAATAAGTATATAAATAAAATTTTCTAAATTGAATCACATTTTAATGTGCTTAAGGTTCTAATTATTACAGGTTAATAATGCTTTTGTAGTGCTGATTGTTTTTTAAATTTATCTTTATTAATATCTGAATGAATTCGTGTACTGTTTCATTAAAAAAGACAAAACACATCTAAACACCATGTCTCTTACTTATCATTTAATATAATTGTTTTATGTATTAATTATTTTTAGAAAATATAATTGCAATATAATCAGATTATTTGTTGTTATATCCCTTATGATCCCATTATTACAATAACCTCCTTAAGAATCTATGGTTGAAGCTTACCACCATGTTAGACCCCTATGTTGGTGGATGATCATAAGTCTAGATCTCATTCTGTAGAGTAAGTCAAGATTTATCTTGAAGATGCCTATTTAATATTTAAGCCAACCTTAATTTTCTCAGTACTGTGTCTGGTCCTTTCCCCTGGCTTAGAAAGTACAAAGACTCAACTTTCAGACTAAGGAGAGAAAGCAATCATACTCTAACACTTCCAAAGGGAAAAAATGATCTGCTTGCAACTATATCAAGGTCAAGAGAGAGCTTTTACTTGACTTTGTGACAATATTATTTGAAACAGTTGTGCAAAACTGGTCAAATATGCCCTTTTTCAGATCTATCTATATTTAAAAAGAATTAATATGGCTTCGAGAGACAAAATCAAGTTTGATATGTTCTATTTTCCTGAAAAAATAAGTTAAAATAAAACATAAATATAATATCTAAACCAAGTCACAATTAGAAGAACTAAATTATAGGAAGATTAGGAGAATAACCAGTTTCCGTATCCTTGAGAAAATTTAAATTCTCTGTGTTTTTTATAGGGATGTATGCGGTTATCTTTTGGAATATTTAGCTCATGTTTCTAAGCTGATTAATCCCATCATAGTATTGATCTCTTTGTCTACACTCTAGAAACAAAGTTAGTGGACAATCCCAATTCCCTATTAGAGCAGTCTCCGATGTTTACCTAAGCATTCAGTTTTTCCTGCTCTAAATGACAGGCAACTGAGAGCTCAAATTTCTAGAAACATCCACATGGTATAAAAATTTAGGAAGGGGACCTAGAATAAACTCAGTGATTCTTTAGAATATTGAAACTGACTCAGGCCAGAATAGACTATAAAGAATAAAAGTCCAAACTTATACAAAAATAGGTTTAATAATTATTCAAGAAAGTTATTTAAGGAACTAATTGAACAAAAGTTCAGAGAGAAGAAATATATATTATTTGATTGAAGCTAACAAGACACATTATGCTATCTTTGAATGAGTGAATATAAAAGAGTGAATAAACAAATGAAGCAATGTTTAGAAACAGATGTTTGAGAAACCACAGAAGAAATTCATACTATTTGGACAAAACTTCTTTTTAAAATTAATGTTTTCCTATTATAACTTTAAAAATCTAGAAAACAACAAAAAAAATGTTACATCATTTTGAAAGAAAAAAGGATACTACATAAAATGCAAAAAAAAGTAGAGTATTGAAGTATAATAATTTAGAGTTTTATTCATTTTCTTGGCATTCTTAAGGGAAGGTCATATTCTTAATGATTGATCTCTTTTCTTTAAACTGAACTTTCTCTGCAGTGGAAGCAAGTTGTTTTCAGTTAGGATACAGAAATCCTCTTAAAGTAGTGTATTCCTTTTCTATAACACAGTATTCACCAGGTAACCTCCTGATCTTTATTTATTTATCTGAATAAACCTACTTACTTGGAAGGCGCTATGGTGAGAAGATGCCAAGTTCTCCTACCTAGTTGTAAATTATTAGCATTCTGGCTTATATATCAATCTCTTTTAAGTATGATCACTGAGAGTCAAAGAATTATCACACTTGGATATGCTGACAAAACAGAGCATCTGAATCAGCACAGTTGGATCA
The DNA here is from genome assembly GCF_000325575.1 of Pteropus alecto. Taxonomy (NCBI): domain Eukaryota; kingdom Metazoa; phylum Chordata; class Mammalia; order Chiroptera; family Pteropodidae; genus Pteropus; species Pteropus alecto. The sequence continues at coordinate 13,084,404 of NW_006494613.1, forward strand.
TGGTGAATCTGTGAGGGTGTAACTCCCCAGTAAGTCCTGCCCTGAACATTCGGCTGTCCTTATGCATTACATTATTATCAGGGAGCCTAAAAATTTCAAAGCCACACTCCTGTACTGCAGCATGGTACTGAAAGCTATCACAGACTCTGAGTTTATGGAGACAGAATAGTAAGAATTAAAAAACCAACAGCTTAGTGAGTGAACTGGAGATTTGAATGAAAGAATGGATTAATAAAAATAAATGTCCATGTACTGTTAAAACTGACAGATTATTAAAAACTCTTGGATGTCTGTAGGACAGAGTTTGTATTAATAGGAAAACAAGACATTGAACACTGAATAGCAAGGAAAGCTGGCTTTGTTGTAACAAAATTCTAAATACCTAGAGTTGACATTTTTTTCTTAATTTCCTGATTAAGGCAATTTACAAAGCCATACTAAATACCCCCACTATATTCAGTTAGATTTTAACGAGCAAAATACTTTATTTCATTTTAAGAAATTCTATAGCTATGCCTTCTATTTTAATCATAGAAAACAAGCAAGTGATTCTTTTTAACATAGGTAATAAGAAAGTTATTGATATGATATTTCTCCTGTCAGTTATTGACATTGTTTACATAAAACAAAACAAAATGCTTTACTTTGGGTTGTAAAATCTAATTATGAGTGTAACTATAGATTCTACTAGAAGAGTATAGATATATTTCCTAAGTTAAAGTTATTTTAGGAATAATGTTGTTTATGTTTAATGTAATCTATACATAAATTAAAGTTAACCTAGAGAAGATACAATAATTCCACACCACAAATAAATACATTAAAGGCTCATCATCATTTAAAAATTATCATTTAATGCTATTGGGTTGTATATTTTGAGCTTCAAACCTTTCTAATGCCTAAACAAAAATTTATGAGACTGTTATGAAAGAGCTAACAACAATGACTTTCATATGACCATCTTTCTATTCTATTTATAACATGTTTCAAAGACATAGCAATATAACAAGAAAATTCTTGGTCTTCAAGCATAAGTCTAGCATAGACTAGGCACTACATGAGTGTTTATTGAGTCAATAGATGTCCTGTTTTTGAATCTTGATTCCATTACTTTCTGGCTCTATGTGACTTTAGAAATGTTATTACTCTCTAAGAACCACAGTTTTTCCATCTGACAGTTTTCAGATTAGATGGAAGAAACAGATAAACTTATTAAAGTGCTTTGAAAACTATGAATTTATATATCTATATATTTAAATATTTTCATAATAATATCTTTCAAATACATTCAAAGATTTAAAAGTACGCCTAAATATAACTATTTACCTGCTCTGAAAAGGTAGATATAAAGAGGTTCTGGTAGTTTTATTTGTCATCCTGTTGATATCTCAGGTTGATTTAGAGGAGTTAAATATCTTAGTATCTCCTTCCCTCTATTTCATGTCCTTCTCTCAAAAGCTCCTCCCTTGCTTAAAATGAGTAAGATATCTCTTATACATGTTTTTTCTAGGTTAGATATTTTAATCATACAAAGTCATAGCAGACATTTAGCTGAGTCCTACGTACAAATGCAGTTAGCAAGTGTTCAGTCTCAGATCTTGGAATTAAATGAAGTTAGTGGTTAACCCTACCAGGATGAAATCTGTGCTCTTTCCTTTATTATCAAAAAGGATGTAATATAATTTAATTGTGAGTATATAGACCTAAAGAGAGAAGGTGGGAAGTTTTCAGGAAAAAAAAAAGAAGACACAATGAAAAAATATAAAGGTGAGATTACAGCCTAAAAGAACTGGGATCTTAAGTATATTTTTTTAGAAATGAGATGGAGGAAGAGAAAATCAGTTCAAGTTTGCAGCAGATCAGAGATTAATTTGACACTGAGGATAAACAATTTCTTTTTCACTTATGATGTTGGAGATAACTTGAAACTGATATGTGATCTGGATGATCAGGATTTGACCAGAAACAGTAGCTAAAGGAGAAGGTTTTGGCTTCTGCTTATTATTTATGTCATTGGTTTGGTTGAAGACTCATTCACAATTAAATGAGTAGAAAATAAAACAAATTTTATGGAACCAAGAATGTGCAATCTAAACCAGGTCAGGGTATGAACCTGGGCCCAGATGTGTGAGAGGGTGAAACCTAGGACATCAGTCATCCTCAGACTTTGGATAAAGCTGAGAGTACAGGTGCAGCCCAGTGATCCCAGCAGTGCTAAGAGAAGTGCCAGAGCACTGATTGCCATACAAGTTACATTTCCATTGCTTAAAAGCCCTGCAGTGTTGAGCAAGAGGTTGGACAGAATAAGTTTAAAGATCCATTTCCATATATAAAGCATCTATCAACAATGAATAATTTATCCTAATATTGTTTCTCTAAGATACAATTTATATCTAGAAAATCTTTGAATTAGATTTTTATGATTAGATTCTTACACTACTTCTATTCATGCATCTATCCTGTTAAGTACTATCATTTACAAGAGAAAAAGACAGCATTATATCTGACCTTTCATGTACTCCATCTGCTCAGAAGAGATGCATGTCTTTATGGCAGAAACACTACAAAAGGTGTTAAATTTCATGAATTCTGATCAAGGTAAGAGGATACACAAAATGGGATGGTCTCCCATTTCTGCAATTGTGCTACTGTTCCAGCCACATGAGATTAATTTTTAAACGCTAAAATATGAGTATCTCACACAATATAACATTGTTTATTTCTATCTACCTTTCTTAGTCTCTTCCTGAAGTACCTTTGGCCATGGAAGTTAATAATTCTGCCTAATGTCCTGTATCAGTTTCCTAGGGCTCCTATAACAAAGCCCTGAAATCTGAGGGACTTAAAATCCTCAGATTTTAACAATCGTTGCTTCACAGTTCTTGAGGCTTGAAGTCTGAAATCAAGATGCTGTCAGGGTCATAATTTCTCTAATGGCTCTAGGAAAAAATCCTTCCATACCTCTTCTAGCTTCTGATGCTTGCCAGTAATCCTCAGAATTCCTTCTGCCTCGCTCCAGTCACATGGCTATCTTCAACCTGCGAATCTTCATTCTCTTCAAGTTTCCCTTTTATGACAATATTGAATTAAGCTCACCATATTGACCTCATTTTAACTTTAACCTTACCCTTGTAAAGATCATCTTTCCAAATAAGGTCACATTCTGAAGTACTGAGAGTTAGGACTTTAATATATCTCTTTTTTGGGGGTGGGGGAGACAAGGGAGCACAAGTCAACCCATAATAAACCTCAATACAGTTTGTAGACTTATATTGTCATACGCTGTTTTTCCAAGCTGCTGTCTCTCTTTGTGTTTGCTCTTTGAAAAATACCAATGTGATAAAGTAACTCGTTGAGTTTAGCAAACTTCTGCTCCAGGAGTTACATCTTTTGAGAGTAATGATTTATTAAAAGGACTGAGAGAGACTATTTTCTCCTTGACTCATGAAGGTCCAGAACACGGCCCTTGCTCGTCATGAGTTACGGCAAATGAAGAAGGCGATAGATTGTGAATGCATTTGTTCAGGGAGTGCTTCTGTCACTCCTTTCTTCATACTGTGCTGCTACTCAAACAAAATTTCATACTTCTTGTTGTCAATTTGCCACCTTTGCTCAGAAATGAAGTCCTACCTGACTTTTAAAGTTACTATGAAGAAAATTTTGTTGTATGTTATACAAAAATGACTCTAATATTAAAAGATTAATCCTTTTTGCCTCTAAACATATGATTAACCATAAATTATCACACTAGACCCGATCACGTCTTTCAAAAGCCTATTAAAAAACAAATTAACCTTTTCTCTCTAGGCTGAACTCCCTTGTTAATATGAAAATCAGGAGTAATTCAGGGCTCTTAGCTTTTGTTATCTCAGCCACATTCCTTTGTGTTTTCCAAGTTGAGTTGTGAGTGAAGAGTGAGTCATACTAGCTTAATTAATTTAGTTAAGAACCAATTAAAAGCAGTATTTTGTGCATGAAAAACCTTGTCTGAAGTGTTTTGAATTTTAGCAGGAGTTTCCTCATTATCCAGGCTTCTGTACAGATGGCTTGTGCTGTGAGGTGGGGGAGGGGCACTTACTTATGAGTAAAATATCCCCTAATTCTTAGTCACAAGTGAATTCATATTAGTTTTCAATTCTAAAGAAGGTGCAATTTATATTTACTCTCACAAACATATATCACACAACAAAAATTATTACCAAGTTTCTTCTTGTTATAACAATGTAGCGAGGTTTATTAGAAAGTAACCCATACATTTTCTTCCTCCAGTAGACTAAATGATCCAAAAATGTACTTACTGTAGGAAGAAAATTGAAGGGAGATGTACTTTCTGTATCCTTCTCATCCCATTCATTTGGTGTGGAACAAGGTGACTTAGCATTATTTTAAAAGCGGCATGGCCTAAAAGTAGTGTGGTTTAAAGTAGTCTGGTCTTCAGATTTAGTGTGCAACAAAAGCAGATGTTGTTTAGATAAAGCGTTAACACATAAGTCTCCTCATCAGGATCTCTAGGTCTCTACATATTACTTGTATCTAGGTATGAGGTGAATCTAGCAAACAAATAACATTTACCAGAGAAGAAAGAGAAAAGTATTGGACAGTGAACGGGCTAATTTAAGGCAAGAGTCAGTAAACATTTTCTGTAAAGGGACAGATAATATGTATTTTAGATCTCTGTCTCTGGTTTCTGTCACAACTAATCGACTCTGCTGTTGTAACATGAAAACAGTCATTGAGAATATATAAACTAATAGACAAGGCTGTGTTCTAATAAAACTTCATTTACCAAAACAGGAGAATAGTAAAATTTGGACTGCGGGACATGGTTTCCTAATTCCTAATGTAGGATATAGTAATGGCACTGACATGTGATGGGTGGGCAAGACTTTCACCCCTCTGGTGTTCAGTTTCCTCATCCTAAAATGAGGAGGTTGGACTAAGGAAGCCAGAAAGTCTCTCAAGCTTTACATTTTTAGGTTTGCATAGAGAGATGATCTCTATAAATAGCTCGAAGGACAGCTTTACGGTTAGGTAGCTGATTTTCCAGTGCTCTTTCAAAAAAAAAAAAAAATTCAATCAGAAGAAAACTTAGTAACTTCTTTATTTGTGTGTGGGTGTTATCTAGATTAAAAATAGAAAACAATAATTATGACACTAATATTTTTTAATTCTCTAGAGATCATGCATTCCATTTAAAGTAAAAAATAAATATAATACTATTTAGAAAATTTTCAAAGGACCATTTACTTTGGAGTAGAAAGTAATTTTTCACACTTGCTGATAAATATCTGAGTATTAGAGACCTAAGTGCAGGTAGAAGACCATAAGGCTAAGAAGTGTCTTTCATTAAACTGTGTTTTCGAAGGGGTAAATTTCACTGGGAAAATTTGCTGGAACACCTCATTATCCAGCAATGTAGAATAAATGGGGCATTGTTCTCTATTGATTTGCCACCATAGCCTCTGTAACTAAATGTGGCCTAAGGCAGCAGTTCTGCAAACTGGAGGGTCTCTGAAAGTTTAATTGTTGCTTAAATAATTTTCCATTACCATTACTCAGGAATTAAAATTTCTTCTCTTACTTGACGTTACGTTCAATATCCTCTTTGTATAGTGTCTTTTCCAGCATAGCAGAATCAGTCTCCTATTACAAAAATATCATTAAATGTACACCCTGAGAGTAATTCCACTATGGAGCAACTCAAAACTACAAATACACAAATAATCAGCTCTCATGACTCTGTTCCACTGGGTTTAGGTTCTTGTATGTATAAATTTCACTCATGTTTAGAGTATCTTTATCACCTTCACCTTAAACCTCATCTTTAATGAAGCTCCCTTTCATAGCTCTGGGTAACTAAAATTCTATATATTTTTTTCTGCAGGTCTCCGCATATGTTGGAAATGTTCTCTGTGAGATTATTCAGATAGTGAGTGGCTCAACTGGATTCCATTCACATAATTTTCTACCCTAAGTTTTTTCCTTTCTTAAACATAGTATCGATTATTAACATCTTTTCAAGGGGTATGACAGAATTAATTATATAATTTTACAAATAGCCCTCTCTTTATCAAAAACAGCATATATAAAAACAAGTTAAAATGTGGTTACTATATACTTGGCCAGACCAATAAATACTGAGTAGTCATGATGTCTTTATGTTTCACAATAAGGAGCAGATAAAGAGAATAAGTTACTTACATGGATATTCTGTGGCATGTATTTTGCATCAGGTTTATATGACCAAATTTCATTAGCCACAAAGTCTGACTCCAATTATTACAAAATTTGATATTATTATCACTTTAACAGGTAAAAATCTTTAGATAAATATAGATCCCTAGTCTACCAGAAAACTTTTTAAAAATGTAACTATTATTTATCCTGCTAATGTTTTCTGCTTGCAATCTCTTTAATTGATAACGCTTGAAGAAGTGAGATGGTTTGAAGATATCTACCCAGACATTGATTTCACTTACCCAGCTATTTAATAGCTTGATTTTCTTTAAAATTCTGGTTTTTACAAAAGTCCCAGAAGTATTACAAAATACGGACAAAATTTTAAATATTGAAATAGTGATTGAAGATTACATATCTGTAATCTGTAAAGAGTGTTGTTATTTAAATGTGTATTAAGACCTTTGTTCAAGATGGCCTAAAATTTTTCTAATTGTTCAGTCCACTTTAATTTTATAAGAATTATTGAAAGACTAAAGTTCTTTTGCATAGTCTATCAAATGGATACCATTACAACAAAATATTAAAAAGATGATAGATTAGATAGATAGATAGACAGATGATAGAAGATAGATAATAGATATTATTAAAAAATGAATACAGCTAACAAAAGGAAAGTAAAATAGTGAAGGTAGAGGGAAGAAATCCTGGTTGATGTTAGATAAAAATGACTATTTGCATTGTGTTTGAATGCAAATATACTTCAATTTACAAATATTATACTCTATTTTTTTCTCAGCTTCATAAAGGATATTTACTTTGGCTTGATTATGTAATGTTTGAAAGTGCATCATGTAATAATTAGTGTTTTCTATTTTGACATGGCTGTAAATAACTCACCTTCATATCTCCAGAAATCTTAATAATCCAATAGTTTAAAGAGGGATGAGAATAAAACAAATATCTCTCAGATATCTCTAACTTTTTAGCCTTTTAGTGTGTTTATACACATTTGTATGTTAACCTTTTCTTGGCTTTTATCTGGAAATCTATCTGGAACTCTGACTGAATTACCAGAAAATTCTACATGACTATAAATGGAGAGTATCAAAGGCAAAGTGAGATTTATAGTGAGGTTTGATCTTGAAGAAAAAAACAAGGAAGTGGAGAAGAAATACTGTCTCTTAGAAAATAAATTATTTCTATTGGAGTGTATCCTTTAAAAAGGTATTTTTATATTCTATTAAAATTGTTCATCACCAATGCTCTTTGGGATTACATCACCCAGAAAAGCAATGCTTAAGGCGAAAGGTTGAGGATTTTCTTAACAAGAAAAAAGTATTATGATATTTTCAAAGGAAATATAGAATGTTTTTCTAATAAGCACATTAATAACTTGCAAATGTGTTGTCACATTTAGGGCAACAAGTTATAGTACATTTCTCCTTAAGTATAAAAATTTCTGCATTAATTTAAGAAAAACATAAAGAGGAAATAAAAACTGAAAAATTGCTTATTGAAAACAGTTTTAAATTTAAAAGTTAGTTGATTCGATTTTTATACTGACTACGCGTTGACAATTTTTCATAAGATTCAATCTTACTTTAGTTTATACATACAAGCATGTCTAAATGCAGCTCATTGAATTAATTTATATCTGTCTTTTCTTTGTTGTTATACAGTAGTAGTTGGTTTATCACTCAAGTCCACTTTAAATTTACATAATAAAACCTTGCTGATAAGCAATTCAGAGTATCTTGCATGTTGACATATATTACCATTGCCATAGAATAAATGCCTCAGTTTTAATAATAAGAACCATAGTCATCATTATTATCATCAGCAATGCTAGCAGGATTGCTGCTGCTATGATCACTCCTGTCATTTTTTGAAGGAATTCTAAATATTGTGTGTGAGGTACATGTTAGGAGAATTTTGGTTGCAAGTGTCACAAACCAAATTCAAGTAAGATTGGTCACAAATGATGTATAGAAAGAATATCAGTATCGAAATGTGTTTACTTGTTTAAGAGCTGAATCAAGTCCCAACTCTGCCATTTATTTTCCATGTGACTTCATACGAGCTATTTAACCACTCTGTGCTCCAATTTCTTTGTAGAATAAAAATAATTGTATTACCTATTTCTTAAAGTTATTATGACCATTAAATGACTTGTTTTTAAAAAATTTAGAACAGAGCTTACATGTTTAGTGCTATGTCACTGTTTAAGTTATTATGATTGCTGTTACTATTTTTGTAAAGGCATTTTTAAAAATCGAAGGGAAAGTATGCAGCTGGTCTTCAAGAAGGAAAGCAGGGTTCAGGGTGCTATAAGAAACACAGAAAGTCTTCTCTCTCTGTCGCCCACTCTGCATCTCTCTGTATATCTATTTTAATCTAGTGGATGTTATTATTTTTATTCTAAAACTGGGAAACCTGAAGGTTAGGAAGATTAAATATTTTTCCAAGATCACATAGTAAATCAGATATGAACTACATTAGACTCATTGACCAAGAGTTCTTAAAGTTTCAAGTGATCACAAGTGATGATTCCATTGTTTAATTTTTAATAAATTGATAAGTACTTACAGATAATATGATCGGATCTTCATTAGTAGAATCTTCAGGTTTGTTGGTTTTGCAAGAAGGAAGATGGATTTCCATCAGTGCATTCACTTACATTCTATTGCTTGGTTTCCTTGAGACCAGTGGTCTCTACTGAGGCAACATAGTCATCCTGTTACCTAAAATAATGAAGAAAATAAGGTTTTTAATGACTAAATATACACTGTTCACCATATTAAAACCATGTGATCTACTCAATTAATCTAGGACATAGGAAGCTGATAAACCAGTTAATGGAGACATCATCGTCAGAGAAATACTTACTTCTACAGCCAAAGAATCCCTGGGTCTATTGACAAAAGCGAAAAGAAATTGAAACACTAAAAAATATATATTAAGTGTTCAGTCAGAATTATAAACAGAAATAAAGAAAAAAAACATCTTTTAAGTGGCTCTAGGTCTAAAATTTTTTAATGTACTCTTAGAGAAATATTGAAAGAAGATTAATTAAATTAGACCATTTATATTCTAGGGCATGATATATGGATTTCCCAGCAATTGCGTCTAAATTATTAAAGAATCCGAAGCCAGTTCATTAATTAGACAATGACTTATTGGGGATCAACAAAGGAAAAAGAGGAGATGAACAAAAAAATAATTATTTTTGATAAGAAATGAAAAAAGGAAGACAAAGACTCTGTCAGTTTTCCCCTCACTGCTTCCTATAGCAATAGTGATCTTAATCAGTATTAGTCAATTGCTGGTTAATTGTAAATTAGCTGCTTTGATGATAATATACCAGGATCCTGTTATAATACAAACTTTATTATACTGCATCAATTGAAATTGATAGACTTACTTTTCATTTATTTATTTATTGTGGCAATGGTTAACAAAATCCAGTAAGTTTCAGGTGTACAATTTAAAAGTAAGGCATATGTGTGTGTGTATATATATACATATTACATTGTGTGTTTACCTCCCACAGTTAGATTTCTTTCTGTCACCACATATTTGATCCCTTTAACCCCATCTACTTCTCTCTTCTCCCCTCCCCTCTACCTTCTGGTAACCACTAGTCTACTATCCACATCCATGAGTGTTCGTTTGTCCTGTTCATTTATTGCTTTTAAGTTTATATCCGACATGTAAGTGATATCATGTCGTTTTCAACTTTTTCTGTCTACCTTATTTCACTTAGCATAATTATCTTGAGGTCCATCCATGTTATCGCAAATGACAGTATTTTATCTCTTCTTATGGCTGGGAATATTCCATTGTATATATGCACCACAGCTTCTTTAGTCACTCATCTATCGTAGGACACTTTGGTTGCTTCCATGTCCTGGTCATTGTGAATAACGCTGCTATGAACATTGGCATGCAAATTTCTTTTTGGATATGAGTTTTCAAGTCTTTGGGGTAAATACCCAATAGAGGGATTGCTGGATCACATGGTAGATCAATTCTTAGTTTTTTGAGGAAACTCCATACTGTTTCTCATAGCGGCTGTGCCAATATGCAGTCCCACCGGCAGTGTATGAGGGCTCTTTTTCCTCCCCATCCTCTCTAACATTTGTTATTATTTGTCCTGTTGATAACAGCTATTCTAACAGGTGTGAGATGGTATCTCATTCTGGTTTTGATTTGCATTTCCCTAATATCTAGCGATGACAAGCATCTTTCCATGTTTGTTGGTCATTTATATGTCTTCTTGGGAGCAGTGTCTGTTCTGGTCCTCTGTCCATTTTTTGATTGGATTGTTTTTTTTTTTGTTGTTTTGTTTTGTTATTGAGTTGTATGAATTCTTTGTGTATTTTGGATATGAGGCCTTTATCAGAGACGTTGCTTGAGAATATATTTTTCCATTCAGATGGTTGTCTCTTTATTTTGTTGACGATTTCTTTTGCTGAACAGAAGTTTTTTAGTTTGATGTAGTCCCATTCACTTATTTTTGCTTTTACTTCCCTTGCTTTTGAGGTCAAATTCATAAAATCCTCTTTAAGTCCAAGGTCCCTGAGTTTAGTTCCTATGTTTTCTTCTATAGATTCTATTTTCAGGTCTTATATTCAGGTCCTTAATCCATTTTGAGTTAATTTTGGTGTGTGGTGATAGACAACAGTCTAGTTTCATTCTTTTGCAGGTGGTTTTCCAGTTTTCCCAGCACCATTTATTGACGAGGCTTTCCTTTCTCCACTGTATGTTTTTGGCTCTTTTGTCAAAAATCATATCCCCATATAAACATGGGTTTACTTCTAGACTTTGTATTTTGTTCCACTGGTCTGTGTTAGAGTTACTTCTTTCAGTTTAAAGAATTTGGAGGATATACAGATAAATGAAAAGTTCATGATAAAAGAGGTTAACAGGAATTTTTTTTTTTAATTGCATTTGGAAAATGAACTTCATTTGCTCATTTCCTTTCTTTAATAAAGCTTATTCATAGTCCAATTATAAAATGAATTATAATTGAGCCACATCAATGCTATAATATTTTGTTGTTATAGTTGTTAACAATATTTTTAAAGTATTAATATGTTAAAAAATGTACCAAATATACAGAGTAGTAAAGTCTAAAATTTTAAAGTAATATGTATTAAATTTTTAGTAAAAAAAAAAATACATATAGTTTCTGGATATTTGGAAAATAAAGATAAGAAATGTTTTAACATTCATTTACACTGAACAACACATGAAAGCAAAGGTTAAATAATAATAACTAATATCTATCATGAAGACTATCAATAAAAGTATATTAATACTATTTAAATTTATAACACACATTTGATGTCTTATTAGCTGAGTTCTTAAAACATAAATAATTATATTAAAATTCCAATTTGTAAGATACTTATGGATATAACAAAATTTAATCTTTTATTTTCAAGTTAAATAGCATATATTATTTTTTTAGGGCTTGCACTTTTGATCTGTGCTGTAAGATTTGTAAATTTAACATTTTTAATAATGTTACATTTTGATGTTATGGTTATTTCAAATGTTTTCCTAAAATGTAAGTTAATTATTTTTTAGTGTAAAGGGACAATGAGATTTCAAAATGTTATTAGCAATCTTAACATAGTTTTTATTGCTAATTTTGTCCTAACATATTAAACTATATGGTAATTCTGCCTTTTCTAAATTTATTTTTAATGTGCTTTAAAAAATATTTTAAAGTAAGCAGAAGAACAGCTTAACACAACCTATACTATCCTACATAGTGTTGAATTGTATCCCCTGAAAATTCATATGCTGAAGTCTTAACCCATGATACCTCAGAAAGTAACCTTATTTGGAGATAGAGTCTTTATAGAGATAATTATATCAAAATGAGATCATTAGGGTAGATTCTAATTCAATATCACTGGTATCCTTTAAGGAGAGGAAATTTGGACACAAACATGAATAGAGGAAAGATGATATGAAGAAGACCATCTGTAAGTCAAGGAGAGAGGCTGGGAACAGATTCTTTTCTTATAGCCCTCAGAAAGAATCAATCTCAATGATACCTTGATCTTGTGTTAGGTAGTTAGTCAGGCATGAGCAACAAGAGCAAAGGCCCAGTTCTGTAATCATCGAAACCTCCTTTGAAAACCTTCCTTAAAGACCTCCCAGAAACACCACCCATTTGGGGTTATAAATTAACCCAAATCTTGTGACTCGAATATCTTAGTAAGTTCCCAGGCTTCAGCTCTCTCGCTGCTAGAAGCTCTATGATCCTGCTTCTCATCTCTCCTTCCATTTTCTCCTGAGGTTGGAGGGTGCAGGCATTTTCTTCCCAGCATTGGCCCAGAGAAAACAGTATGGTACCCTCTGCCATTTGCCATTTATTGCTAGGTGCTAGGACCCAGGACCTACACTTCATTTGGCTCTTCTGCTGGGCGAAGATGGGCCTAAAGGCCAGTCCACACATACCCCTTCCTGTATGGGGTGGACAAAATATCCACCAGCACAGAGTTTTTTACTGGTAGTGAACCCTCTCAGTGCCTTTTTCTTGATTACTTTCAATCTCATCCCTGCTCCCCCCGCCCCCAGCTGTGTAAACATCCATTTCTCCATTGGTAGATCAGTGAATCCGGCATGGCCCCAAGTCTCTCACAGGCCTGCTTCTCTTGCTGATTAAATTGACAAAGCTGCACCCCACTAGCCACTCGAAAAAGAAAACATGGCCGGTGCTTGGCTTCAAGCGCTGCAGGTTACAGGTGTGCATCCTCCATGGGCACACTGACATGCTTCTAGACTCACACACAGCTCTAATTGATTTCTCTGCCTGACATTTCAATTGATCCCCTTTGTCTCTTTACTCAAAGTCATGAGATCCCTCTCTCTTGGGGGCAGGGAGAACGAGCATTTTCCCTACTGGAAAGGGAGATTCTCATATCAAAATTTCGTGCTCCTGTTAGGACCCAAAGGTGTTTTTTCTCCTGCCAGAGAAGGGCCAAGCCCTCCTGTGCCAGGGGACCATAAAATTGCCTTTCCTCAGGCTTAAAGGATGTCCACCTCACCGCCAGGAAGCCGCATCACATCATCTTCACCTCCAGAGATGCGTTTCTTTTCTCTTCCTCACCCATCTCCTTTGTCTTCAGACACGCAGCCACAGCCTTTCTTTAGAGGACACCACCATCACCAACACCATCCCAGCGCCATTTTCCTCTAGGGAAATCTATCTCTGATTCAGGCTTTCTTGGAAGCCACTCCTTTTAGCTTTTGAGTTTTCCAGCTTTATTGTATACACTTATTTTTGTATTCATTGCCTAAGTTTACCAATTTAAACTAATTGCTTACTTTTAGTTATTACTTATAATGAAAGGCCATATAAGGTTTTTCTAACTCTCAGTAACTTTGAAGGTCTTGCAAATAGCCAGAAATGTAACATAGCCATTGCTGTTTCAGGCTGAGGCAACTAGAGAAAAGGACATTTTTAAAACACAAGCTGCTGGGGGACACAAGCTGCCCCCTAACCTCGCCTTTCCTCAGCCTCTATAAAATTTAAAGACAAATGAGTTACTTTGCTTACATTCTAACTGCCATTAGACATTTAAAAAACTTAAATATTAAAAGTAAACTGATATAAATTAGAGTAGTGTTTTTCCTCTCTGCTGAATAAGAATGTTTCTTAAAACTTCAGACTGCTGCTGATACTATGAAAAAGTTTTCTGAGTAGACAAGAATTCTGTGCTTTATCAAAATAATCTTCTGTGTTTAAAATCTACAGCTAGGTACGTTTGTCTTGAATTAATCCAATTTCTCAAGAGTTTCCACAGGTTTCTCCAAACAATGAACCAGACACTATGACCTATTCCTGTAACTAGAAAAATAGATAAGTCTATAACCTGAATTCCTCCAATATTTGGGGCTCCTCTCAGTGTCTTTCTCTCAATCCTTCTCAGGGCCTTTACTCTGTCTCTCACTGTCCCCTTCTCTCTATTGTCTTTGTCCCTCTGAGTCTCTCTTAGGCTCTCTTGTACCATTGAATTATTTCTTATACTTAACCAAGAACTCTCTTCTCTCAGTACAGGGCTTGAGTTTCCCCCATTTGGGAAATTTACCCTGTCTTACATCAATATTACCTTACAGTCATTATGCTCCCTCCCTAATTAGTCTCCCCATCTACAATTTCAATCATCTCTTATATGCCAGAGATTCACACTACAGACTCTATTAGACCAGGCATTAGAGGCCAGGCTCATGAGAAGGTAAGGAAGGACAGAAGCTAGGCACGCCCAGATACTAGCAACCCTTCAAGGCCAATTTCAGTCCATGTCCACGGTGGCCTTGCTCCAAGTGGAGAAGAACTAATCGAAGTGCAACATCTGCCACCAATCTGGCAGCTGGGCTGAAAAATGTTCCAAGATAAGCCACCAAATCTTCTTGTTACAAGTGTCAGCAGCTGGGCTGCCCTCTGCCCCAAAAGTTGAAGGACCTCTGGGTCAGAACTTGCTACAGGCTTTCAAATGGTTGCACGGTCCATCACTGGACTGTAGCTGAGGGTATATCTGGACTTAACAGGTAGAACAATTATTCTCCTTGCGGATACTGGGGCTATCTGCTCCGTCCTTACTTTTTTCTCTGGACCTTTCTCTCAAAATGGCACCATTTTGGGAATCACTGGTAAGCCAATTTCTCAATATTTTACTTCATCTTTAAATTATCTATAGGATAAGTATCCATTTACTCAAACTTTTCTCATTATTCCTAAATACCCAATCCCTCTCCTGGGCCAGGATAGTCTCTACCTTTTTGGTCAAGATTTAGTTCATAATTTACAAGATTTACGACTTGAGGTGGTGTTTGTGCCGAGTTGATTGAGAAGGGAAGGTTTCAGTGGTGAGACTCCCAGTTGGAATAACACACAAGGGGCTGACATGAGAATGAGACAGCAGGCGCCAACTTTATTGCGGGCAGCGTGCTTCTACTTCTTCTCTTCCTCTGCTCCCCATGGGACCACATGGCTCCACATGTATCAAAGTACAATAGTGGCATTCAGCCACATGTGTATGATAGAATAAGTTGAATTATGTTTACATATTTTAGGCTCAGGCGCCCTACTACACTAATGTAACATTCTAAATCCGGGGTTGTATCCTAGCCGCAAGCCTGGATCACAGCCACACCTGAGAGCAGACAGGCCTGGGACCTACACTGAACCCCTACAGGATCATGGTGCAGGATCTGGCCCAGAGGGTGCTACCTTGGGCCCACAATCCACTTACCTTTTTGGGAGTAGCTTAGTACCCCCAGGGTATTTTTTAACCACCATCTCTCTTAGTGCTGCTCAGCACACTAGGGGCATTGTGACATGGCAACTTGTGCTTGCACCCAGGTCAACGATAGCCTCCATCATTTCACTACCTGTTCCATGATATGAGCCTTCTGTGTACCAGGCATCCTCAGGGATGGGAGCCCAACTCTCTACATAGAGACTCGCTATGTCTCCCATCTCAGCAGGCTCCACCAGAAGCTCTGCTTGAAACTGCACTGGTCCCAGTAAGGAGTGTAGTTGACTTGACGGGGGGCTCTCAGAGAACTGTGCCCCCTGATCCAGGTACACCCCTCCACTTGATCATTTTAGGGGTCTATGCAATTCTTGTGTGGGGAATCTTCACCCAAGACTGCAGCCACCCCTCCACAGGGTACGTAGACTGCATGGTTATGGGATTAGGGCCAGTGATGGCCTCATTGGCCAGAAGGGCTGCATATATGGCAGCCAGTTGCTTTTTTATCAAAGAATACCGTGCTTCCGCACCTTTCCACAATTGGAACCAGAAGCCTATCAATCCCTTCCAGGAACCGTGCTTCTGCCACAAGCCCCATCCTAACCCTGCATCATCCACCTGTACTATAAGCAGGAAAGAAAGGGCTGGATCTACTACACATAGAGTTTGGGCTTGTGCTGCAACTTGCTTTGTAGCCTTAAAAGCCTTTTCTGTCTCAGGGGTCCAATCTCACTGGGCACCCCAACACACTAGATGGTGCAGAGGTCACATTAAGGAGGCCAAATAGGGAATGAACACTCTCCAAAACCCCAGCAGTCCCAAATAGGTTTGGAGCTGCTTCACAGTTTCAGGTCAGGGACGTGCCTACATCTTATTAATCATCGCCTCCAGCATTACTTTTTTCTTACCCAACTAGACAACTCCCAAGAATTTGACAGAGAATCCAGATCCCTGGACCTTGTCTTTGTTAACTGCCCAACCCCAGATGGCAAGAGCTTCTTGCAGGCTGGTTGTGGCTGCTTCTAGTTCTGTAAGAGAATCAGAGGTTAGCATTATATCATCAATGTAACAATACAAGTACACTGCAGGCAGTTATTTCCACATGGCTAAATCTTGAGCCATGAGACCATGGCATAAGGTAGCCCTGGGTGCAGATAGCCCTGGGAAAGGACAAGGAATGTCCACTGTTGCCCTTCCCAGGTGACAGCAAACTGTTCTTGACTTCCTGGGGCTATGGCAATAGAGAAAAAAGCATTTTCCAAGTCCACCACATAATGGTATCGTCTAAGTTCATGTGACAACTGGTAGATAATGTCCATGAGGTTTGGCACAGCAGCATGTAGGGGTAGTGTAACCTTATTCAGCTCCCATGGCCTCAGGTCAACAGGCTCCCCCACCAACTGGGTGCCCCAGTCAAATTCCTAATCAGGGAGAAAATCGGCCAGTTGCATCTCTTGGGTTGTGACTTTCCCGGGAATAAGAGTTGCTGGTCAGGGTGCAACTGATTCCATAGCGCCAGCAGCACTTTATTAGGTTGCTGCTTAATCTTTTCTACAGCGATCCCTACCTTGAAGAGATCAAGTCACATCTGCCTGTGGCTCATTTTCATGGCCGAACAGGCTGGGCACTGCCCTGCGCCCCTTTTTCAGCTACGCTTCCGACCGTGTACTGGCCGGTCTGGGAGTATGGCAGGCAGTACAGTGTGAACTTGGGTGGAATGCTTCTTGCATTTCATTTCCACAACCCACAACCAAGCCATAGTGGACGTCACCTCGTGGATCTGCCTATCCACATAAGGGGCCAGCAGCGCTGCCACGGTGCCAAAAGTACTGGCCGGGACAGAGGTCAAGATCAAGTCTTTCATATAGGTTGTAAATACCTCCTCATCGGGGCTAGTGTAGTGGGAGTGAAACATCATCTATCTCATACCCATTTCCCAAATTATCTGGACCAAATCTAAGTACGTGGTTCATCTACTCACTGTTTCTGGCAGCTCCCAGGGTTTGGCCCACACAGTCTGTGCAGCAGACATAAGCCAATTAATCAGGGAGTGATTGTCTGCGCCCCACACCCTACGTGCTACATTCCGGAGGCTCAATCTAAGGGACAGTATCACTGTTATAGAGGCCCACTGAGCCATCTTTTCTGGAGATAATTCAGTCCAGTCATCCCACAGCCGCAGCAGCCACCCCAGAATCATCTCCCCGGCTCTCTGCCGTACCTGTTTTGTCAGGTCCCAGAGTTCCGTGGAGATGTGCTGGATCAAGGTGGTATACTTTTTAGCCTGGGGTATGCCACCAGCTTGCTCTCCCGGGGCTGACAGCTGTTCCACTTCAATCTGCTGCTGTATCACCCGCCATGCCTGCAGCAATATCGCCCATGCGCTGCCAGACCGGGAAGATGGCAGTGACCTGTCAGGGCCCAGCAGCACGCATTTTGCTGCAGCCAGTCGCCTTTCCAGTGCATCTTCCTGGCATTGTAGCTGCTGCACCTGCTGATCCTGATCCTGAATCTCCAGTCAGGCTTGCTGCAGCACTGCCAGGAACATCCAGTCCATCCTATCCACTGTCTCCCGGTGAGCAGTCAGGACATTCAGCTCCAACATCACCAGGACTTTTCAGACCTCCTTCAGTTGCAGCTTCTCTCTATTTCAATCCTCTGAGGGTGTCCACTAGCCAGATATGCGGCCATGGGATACCACTGAGAGTGGGTAAGGCACATGTCCTCTACTCAGGGGCCATTTGGAGCGCTGGGGGCCATACTTAACTCATCCTGTCAGCTACACCACGTGTCAGCACCAAGCTGATAGAGAAGGGAAGGTTTCCATGGTGAGGTGCCCAGTTGGAAGAATGCACAAGGGGCCTACATGAGAATGAAGCTGAGGCACCAAGTTTACCATGGGAGCACACTTCAATTGAGGGGAGCACACTTGTGCTCCTGCTTTATTAGAAGACTGCATGGCTCTACATGTATCAGAGTGTAATAGTGGCATTCTGCCACACATGTGTGATACAATAAGCTGGATCATGCTTATATGAGTTAGGCACAGGTGCCCTACTACACTAATGTACATTCTAATCAGGGGTCCTATTCCTAGCCACAAGCCTGGATCACAGCTAGACCTGGGACCAGCCAGGCCTGGGAGCCACAAACAGTAATGACTGAGAATTTTTCCAAATTAATGCCAGAAACCAAACACAGGCCCAGGAAGCTCAGAAAACACCAATCAGGATAAATGCCAAAAAAACTACACCTAGGCATATCATCTTCAAACTACAGAAAGTCAAAAAAATGTATATATATGAAAGAAGCCCGAGGAAATAAACACCTTACCAATAGAGAAAAAAAAAGATGAGAACTACATCTAACTTCTACTCAGAAACCATGTAAGCAAGAAGACAGTGAAGTGACTAAGAGCATTGTGAAATTAAATTAAATAAATTTAAATTAAATTAAATTAATTTAAATTAAATTAAATTAAAAATTTAGTTTTTTATTCTTAATTTTATTAAACAGTTTATTCAATAAAATAGTTTATTAAAATTAATAATAGGAACAATGTATTTTATTTTGTATACTTATCTATATATGTATATATATATTATGTGTATAAGCATGTATATGCTTATTTATACTTATATATAAGTTTTATGAGTGAGAGCAACGTTACAAGGGACTGGAGGAAGGGTTAGAATTATTTTATAATTTTGAGGTATTTATGCTACCCAGGTAGTGTTATAGTTCTATTTGAAAGATTAACTTGATTATCTGTAAATGTATACTGTAAACACTTGGGCAATTACTAAAATAAGTGAAATAAAAACAAAAACATATAACTGATGTGCTAAGAAAAAAAAGAAAATGGAATCATCTAAAGTGCTCAGTGAAAACCACAAAAGGCCAAAGAGAGGGTAAGACAAAAATGGGAACTAAGAACCAGAACAATAAATGGAAAAAAGTAACAATGCGGTAGACATCAATCCAATTTTATCAACAATCACTTTGAACATCAATGAACTAAATGCACTAAATTAAAAAACAAACAAATATAAAACAAGACTCAACTGTATGTTGTCTATAAGAATCTAATTTAAATATAAAGACATATTTACATTAAAAGTAAGTGGGTGGAGAAAAACATACCAGGATAAAGAAAAGATATTGATAAAGGGGTCAAAAAAGTTTATGCTCATATGTTTACCCACAAGTTCCAATTTTACCATATCATCATTGACTCTGGGTGTTATATTTCTAGATGTTTACAATTTGATGTTTTTATTTTTATTTTTAATTTTACATCTCTTTCAATATCAATGAGTTTAAACTTTGTTCTATGAACTTATCAATAATTTCAATTTAGTCTTCTTTTTTTTTTTTAGTCTATTAGTCTACTTGTACAGGACTGTTTCATCTTATTTCTATTTTGGACTTATTTAGACATCGTATATACTAGTTCTCTGTCAAAATGTCACAACTGTCTTTTCTTAGTTTATTGATAGTTTTAAAAATTTCATTAGGATAATGAAAATTAACCTACAGCTGCCATACGGGAAACTAATTTTGCTGTTGTCAAAATTATTACTGATTTTCTATGTGTTGTCTTTTGAGGGTTCTTATTTAAGAATTATTTTCTTAACTTGATGTCTTCTCCCACACTTTATTCTAAAGCAGTCAGCTGTACGTTTAACTGACACTCCTTTGAAAGTAGTATATTTCTTTTTTGTGTGCTTTGAAGTACCTAATTATCTTTATTTTCTCATGGAAAACAAGTAGACCTAAAACCATTCATTTAAAATTCATTCAGTGATGCTTTTTTTGTTTTGTTGCTGCAATCCTTCCACATTTGGAGATTGTCCATATATTTGTGGATTTGTTTCTAAAATATCCCTTTATTCACTCCTTGAGGCAATAGTACCCTGTTTTATGTACTATAGCTTAAGTCTTGATATCTGATAGGACAAGATTTTTTTTTTTTTAATTTTCTTTGATATTTATGTCTCTTCATTATTGTACCAGGGGAATATTTTACAGACAACAGAATATTTATAAATGAGTTTATAAAGATATTATATTGCTTATAGGATATCCAGACTTGGCAGGCAACTTGGCTTAGGGCTACACAGCCAGAAATAAAACAGTCAAGGGAAATGTCTCATTGAATGACTATTTTTTTTTTTTTTTTTTGTCTTGGAGTCAGCCTGTGACACTGTGAACATGGATATCAGACTGGTCCCTAAAAAGTTTGTCACAGCTCTATCAGAAGTGGCAGAGCTACATGCTCTACCACTGTGCTCGCCACAGGTCTAATCTCTTTGTGGAGAAATGGCATCACAGATTGTTAACTTTCATATTTTGTACATATTTGTCTGCTTGACTATGTGGGTGGGTCATAAGCTTCTAGGAATTCAATGAAAATAGCTCTTAGATTTCTAGCTGCGTAATAATGAAAGAGGTTGAAATTTGTGCTAGCAAAGTCTTCGATATGAAATGTAGAATAAATTTAACTTCAGGAGAAACCTGGAGTATCTTTGTTGTTGGAATTGCATTAAATAGTTAAACTGATATTTTCAAAATTAGTTTCTCTATGAACATGGGATATCTTAATTATCTTTTTGAATCTTACTTTGTCTTTTTAATAATATTTTCCCTCCTTTTTGAGATATGATACAATAAGATATATGGATTTTAAGTTTATAATTTGATGAATTTTAACTAATGTATATCCTGTGTAGAAACTTGTCATCACCCTAAAAAGTTTTCTAAAATCAGTTTCTAATCTTTTTGCCACAATCACAAAGGGATCTACTATTTTTATTTCTATTGCCATAAATTAGCTTTGTCTGATTTTGAACCTCATGTAACCCAAATACTATATATAATTTAATCTGGCTTCTTTTTGAGGTCACTTTTGTTTTTTGAAATTCATCGATGTTGCTGTTTATATCAGTATTTTATTATTTTACTGCTGAGTAGTTGAATGTGCAAAAATTTTGTAGCATTATGAATGAAACAAGAATGGGCATGCTTGTACAAGTCTCTTTTTTGTGAATATACGTTTTTATTTCATTAGAACAAATAATTTGATATGGAATTATTGAATCATCGACACATTTAATTTTATTAGAAACAGCCTAAGTTTAAAAAAAAATTGATATGTATTTTATATTTTCAGTAGTGATAAATGAAATTTTAAAATTGTTCTTTATTCTCTCCAATAGTTGACCTATTTGTCATGTATGTAGTTATATCTTATTGCAATATCAATTTGCATTTTCTTGATTATTGGTGTTTAGTAATTTTTCATACATGTTAACTATTTATACATGCTCCTTTGAGTCCAAGTCTTTGGCCTACTTTTAGTTGCATTGTTTGTTTTTATAATTAATTATAAGAATTATTTATGAGTCCTTTGAATATGAGTCCTTTGTCAGATATATATTTTGTGAATATTTCTCTCAGTCTTTGGATTTTATTTTTGTTTTATAAGAGGCTTCCAATGAGTAGACTTTTAAAAATTAAGTACACTTTATTATTCATTTTTATAGTTAATAATTTCTAATTTTTGAATGAAAACCTTTGATTAGCCTAAAGTGCCAAAGATATTCTCCTATATTTTGTTATGAGAGCTTTGCAAGTATAATTTTTACATTTAATTATACAATCCACCAATAGTAAAATTTTTGTGTGTTCATAGGGTGTTATTAAATGCAATTTTTTCCCATTTGGATATTGAGTTGTTCCTATGTCATTCTTTAAAATGACTTTTCTTCTTGCATTGCATTGGTGATTTGCGCTTTTTCATGTATGAGATGTTTATACTAGTTGTTAATATATTCCTAAATATATTTGTCTTTCTGGTACAATTTTAAATATTCTTGATGGAATTCACCATTGATGCTATTTCGGCCACCAGTTTTGTACCAGTTATCAATGAGCCAGCTTCTCAGTTCCATATTCGCCTTTTTATTTTTTATTTTTTGCCCTGCTTTGTAATACTGGAGTGGGACCTTGAAGCAATTTCTCCTTTTCCAGCTGGACCGATGGTAGATTTTGCCAACAAACAGAGTTGGAGTGATACTGTAAGGCATAGGAAAGGGAGAGGCTTTTTATCATGGTTTTGAGGTGTTTTTCTTCCTCTAACGCCATTGCTCCCAGCAGCATGGAAAAAACCCAGAGGTGCTCACTCTCCAGTGAATGTCTATTGCATTGCAATAGATAGCTTCTTAGGGACCAGCTCCAGCTTTCTGACATTCCAGTGGTGAATTTTTGTGTACCATGGCTGTTTAGTGAACTCTGCTTGAACTCCAGGAGGTGGCCAATAGTAGACAAACTTGGGCTTATAGCACCTCAGTAAACTTCGTCAGCCTGTGGACTGCAGCTTTAACTTCTCCAAAGACTCTGATTTTAGCCTTGTTGGAGTCTCATTTCCAAGGATGTTCCTTCCTTGGTGTTATTTCTCTGCCCAAGAATTAGTAGCTGCTCCCTACATTTATCATTTCTTATAATTTAGAATCCTCTCTTATTTCTTTTAATAATTATTAACATCTTTTAACAATTAATACTGCTCTATATTTAATTTTCTGTATTGAAATTGTGAGTAGGTTTTCTGTCTCCTTATTAAACTCGGAAGCAGGTTTTCTTTATTCGAAAATTTTAGTTATGAGTTTAATATATTTAATATATAAATTAGGTTATTTCGATTTTATATTTCTTCTTGTGCCAATTTAAAAAAAACTGATTTTCAATAAATTTGCATATTTTATCTAACTTTACATTTTTAATATAAAATGATTTAAAATATTCCTTATTACCATTGTAATGCCTCTAGGATATGTGGCAATAGCATTTCTTTCATTCTTTATATTGAATAGAGTTAGTTTTCCCTTTTATTTCCGTCAGTCTTTGTAAATGTTGTGATGGTATTGGCTATGTACAATTTCATGATTCTCACCTTAAATTCAATTTTGATTGATATCTATATTGCTATGAGGGCTTTCTATTGAGTAGTATTTGCCTGGTGAAAGTATTTTTATTTTTATAATTTTATAATTTGTGTTACTGGATTGCATATTTGTTTAAGGTGTATCATTAGTCAGCATTACATTGCTGAGATTTTTAAAACAATAATTTCTGATAATTTGTGTATTTTAACAAGGAACTTAAAATCGGTTTATAATTTTGTTATTACTGATATATTTGGACTCATTCTTACTATCTTGAAATATGTTTCATCTTTATTATCATTTTCTCATTTTTTTAGGTTCTTTCCAAATTTCTCTTGGAACTTTCTTCGCTGATTTAGAAATGATAGATTTTATATCTATTATGTTATCAATTACTTTTAATATTTTATCAAACATATTTACATTAATAATTTTCTGGATCTAATGTTAGTACATTAATCCCTTTTTCTTAAAAGATGTGAGTCTCATTACTCTTTAATTCTTCTATAAACTCTCACATATTATGTCTTAAATTATTTTATCATTTAATTTTTCAGCATATTTTAACAAAATTTTAGTTTGCATTGTCTCTGAGTAAAATTTTTAAATTCAGCTTATCTTCCTAGTTTGTTTATTTATTTATGTATTTATGTATTTATGTATTTATTTATTTATTTATTTATTTATTTATTTTAGAATCTATAAATGGTAAATTATCTCTACACCTGAAAATGTCGATATTATTTTGTTATTCTTGAGTGATAGTTTAGCTAGATTTAGAATTGTATGTTGACTGTTATTTTTATCAATTTGGCAATATTAATCTGTTTCTGTAATCAATTTTTACTGGTAAAAAATCTATCACATAAATGACATTTTTCTGTAGATGGTGTGTTTATCCTCTTAACTTATTTTTTTCAATTCAAATTCTTTTTAGATTTGTATGTATTTTAATTATCTTTTTCAAGACTAGATGTTTGTTTACTCTTTTAGGATTTATATTTTCTTGCAATTCTTGAAAACTCTCAAGCATTATCTTTTTGAATAGCACCTCTGCATTCTGTGTTTTGTTCTCTGCCTCTGGAACTTTTATTAGATAGCTATTGGAACACCTCAATCTAATCTTCATTTCTCAAGTCTATTTCTATGTTTTAATTTTCTCATCTCTTTTTATAATTAGTTTTTACATATATATACATATGTGTATGTGTAAATATATCTATAGATAGATAGATAGATAGATAGATAGATAGATAGATAGATAGATAGATATACACAATCTCCTCCCATTTTATCTTTGTCATTTCCTTCTGGTCTTATATCTGCTTTTTACTGCTTTGTAAACTATTATTCTTTTTTTGCCTATTATTTCTACTTTTATTTCTTTGGGTTCTTTACCATACTTATTTTATGTACTTTTCAAGTGGTTCAATTGGAATGAATTTAATGGAGTTAATTCATTAGAATAAATCAGCCATTTATTGAATTTGTTGGCTATTGTTCATTGTTAGTTTCCTGGTGTGTTGTAAAATTTAGGTTGCAAGCTCATCTTGAAAGAGAGTTTTTCTCATTCTTCTCTCTTTCCTTCTCTTTTCTCTTAACTCTTTTCAACCTCATATCATAATATTCTCTTTATATCTAAAAGTGTATGCTCCCTTCCACCTGACATGTGAAGTTTTCCATCTCAAAATCTAAGCTTCTATTGATAATACAGTGCTCTCATGTTCTGGAGATATTAATGATCCAGTGTTGTAGCCCATGCATGACTTGACCATGGTCTTGATCATGTGGCTTTCCCCATTCTTCCTGTTATCTGAACAGCAGCTCAAAGCTAGATGTAGATGTAAGCAATAGTTGTAGGTATTTAACTTCCTTTCATAAACAGAGAGAAAATAACCTAGCTCCAGTTCTTTCCAATAAATCTGATTCTCCTCCTTGCTTGTTATTGGACCCTTTTGCAACCTTATTTTCCAATTTGAAGTTCATCAGGTCTGTGTCTCTGTTTCTACTCACTATTCTCTTTGTTATGTAAACAGATATGTTTTTTCTTGTTTTTGACCACAGTTATGTCTTTTAAAACATATAATATATACTTTATTCATTATTGCTCTAAATTTACATAAAGGCTTAGTTATTTCTCTGTAAGTTAATAATATAATCTTGACAGAATGAGGATGGCTAGGGAGAAAACAATATATAATTTCATCTATATTTATATAGATATATAATTAAAAGACATAAATGTTCATAAAATTTTCTTCTCTACATATGTTTCTCATTTAAAACTACACATTCCTCTGGAAATAATCTACCAAGGAAACTACATGATATTCTTTTGATTTCAAAACTAATTGTTTAAATTATCATCACTTCCTTTTATATTATATAATTCTTTTATATAAATTCATTTTAAATTGCATATAGATCTTAAGTAAAAGAATTCCAGAATATGTCACTGTACTATGTTCTATATTTATTGTCTTTAGGTTTTTATTTTCTCTGCTTATTCTTTTTAATGAATACGAATCAACCTTAGAAATTTAAAACTCAGTTTTAGTTTATAAAGTAAGAGTAGCTTTGATGAATAGTTTCATGCAAATCAAATGTTAAAATAAATGGTTGATTAATTATCCAGAAGGATTGCATATTAATTCATTTTGAAGGCTATGATTACAAAGTAGAGCGGAAGTTTGTATCAACTCATTAGCTAATACACTTCTTTCTGATTGTGAATCATATTAAGATGGGAAAACTGTTAGGCTAGTAAATATTTATCAAATAAAAAATTGAGGTATTTATTTCTTTTGTTTTATTTACATGATTAACTGCCAAGCATATAACAGATGCTTAACAAATATTTTCCATTGTCCTTACTTCTCACTACAATCATTTAGTTTTTGGAGTTTATGTAAAAGTTTTATGATTGTCTAAGGAGTCAGCTGACATAATAACAATGAAAACAAAACACTAATCATTTTGAAACTGTCTTAAAAGACTTACCAACTACTATTAATTTTGTATCACCAGCTACAGCCTGCCATCCTGAAATATAATAGCAACCAAAATTTTTGATAATCTTTAGTAAATCTTAATAACTTTTTAATGAACTTTAATGCTTTATAGATGCAGAGATAATACGGTTGCTCATAAAGATGTCTATAATGAATAAGTCCTATAGTCAAAAATGGGAAACGAGAAAGTTCGAAGAGGACTATGGTGGCATAACTAGTGATTCTTCCTCATCTCTTCTATTAGTTATTTTTATACGATTATATATGGACTCTCTCTAGATTGTGTTAAGGTAAAAACAGAACAAAATACAACAAAAACAAGTTTTTGTTTACATAGGCTTACAAATGACATTAAAAATGTCAAATTATTCATCGTCATCATTTAGGTTAACTATCTGCCTTTGGAATATGTTAATTTTACATACAAATGACTTTTCTCCTTTAATGTTTTTTATTTTTTTTTTTCTATTATCTTTAAAATTGATACCCATGAAGACATTTTGTCATCCTAATTCATCAACACCATTCCTTGGAAACATTTACAATAAAATCTCATAATGCCACATGCAAATCGTGATAAACTATGGGACCAAATAATACTTCCTAATAAAATAATAATTTGCATGGATTGAAAGTTGATATGTAATACATTTACAAATAGTCATGTTTTATTGATCTCTACTATCAAAATGAATTTGCATTGTATTTTTATTGCATGATAAAAACTGAAACAAACAAAAAAAACCTAACATATACCAGGAAAAAAATTAAATACACTCATCCTGTTAATTTACAATAGTAAAAGAAACAAAAAATTTAGAATTTGTGTGGGTTTCTTCCGTTTGATTTTTCAATCTTTTCCTTTATACTCAGAAATCTCCATATTCAAAAGTTAATTCCTTATGATTTCACAAAGTTAAGATCCTTGGAGACACTACATCTGAAGATTAAATTGTATTTGTATGTCTTTTGTAGCCTTCTATTGGATTTGTACTACAATTTCAAAAGACAGACTATGGTATTTTACAAGTTTATATCAAAAGATAAGATTTTCTGATTTAAATAATTGTTGTGCTGGCAAGTTAATAAAAGTATAAAAAGTGGAAGTACCACAGTTTTAATGTATTAATTATTAAATGAAAAATAAATCTATGTCAACCTATTATATTCTTTGAAGAAAAGAGAATGTTTCCCTTTATAAAGGAATCATGAATTACTCAAATAGAATAGGGACTTAAAAATCCTCTATCTTAATCTTATTTTCATCTCAAAAAGTTTTCTTTAAGTTTTTAATAAACGACAATTTTGTGTCTCAGAGGTGTGAGCGTACTAGTCTCTCTCAGCTAATAATTTGAACATTTCTCTTTATTTAACAGGTTTTTCCCTGTAAAATATATTAATTTACTCAAAAAACAGTTCTGGGGGTAAATAATTACAGAGCTTACTCTTATGAACTTCTAATCAAGTGGTAAAATTTACCAACTGCTATTAATTTTGATCTCTATACAGATAGAGTATTGTGATATTTGAAGAGACATTTCTGCTCTTAAGTTTCTCATTTCTTCTTTCTTGTTTCTTTTTGTGTGTGTAATCATTACCACAATCTAAATTTAGAACATTTTTGTACTCTCAAACTACTCCATGACCAATTATTAGTAATTTTTTATTCCTTTCCACTTGTGTTCTAGGCAACAACTAATCTGTATTCTATCTTTATAGATTTTTTTATAATACATTTATGTAACTGGAATTATAAAATATATGGTCTTTTTAAATCAGTTTCTTTAAACTAAAATAATATTGTTAAGGTTGATTTGTGTTTTAGCATGCATTAGAACTTTATTCCTTTTTACTGCCAAATAATACTTCTTTGTATATTATTATCTATTCATGAAGTTTCTCTTTTCTAAGCTGGAAATCTGAGAGCCAGTAAATTTTTGCTTAGGTGACTATTTCCAGATACAATCATTCTTATCACACTCCCTTTAATGTTTCCAGTTTGGCCACTTTCATTATACACACAAAACCGATACTTACTATTTGTGTATACAAATGTTAAAAAATGAGTGGAATCATTCATTACTCTGATTATTTTAACTTAAATACAGACTCATATTTTTTCTTTAATATAGTCATTATTATTATTTTAGTCTATTGTTTTAGATGATCTAAGACATTTTACTTTACTTAATCTGTCTAAAAGTTATCATCTGTAATTTTTCTGATTTGCTTTTTATATTATTATCTGGTATATAAAAATAAGGTAGAGTCAATGATAAACTAAGCTTATTTTGATCAGGCTGTGGCATCTGTGAAAAAACAATATTGCATATTTTTTAATGAAAGTTATTCAGGCCTTTAATCAAATATTCAAATGGGTATTGAGACTCCCCATCCCATATATTTAAGAACTACTATTCAAAAATGGTCAATAATGTCAAACTACATTGGATCTGAACTTAAACTAATATCAATCCATCTATTGTATAATACAACTTTCCTTTAGGGTATGATTTTTGTATTACATTTACTATCCACAGAAAGCAAATTCCTTAATATAAAATGTTTCACACAAAAGAAACACAAGATAGAATACATTTTTTAAAACAAAGTAAAACAAAATAAGAACACTTGTCCCTATAATGAAATATTTTAATTATCCTAGGAAAACCTGTTTGAATTAATGCATTTATACACATTTTAATGAACCCATGCCCCTTTAATCACAAAAATCTGCAGCCGAAAAATATTTTGTTGAAGTTTTGTAATCTTCTTTCAAGAAGATACACAATCAGTAATCAAAATCTTTGGTATAGCCTCATAAACAAATTTTATAAGTACTATATTTTAATTTTAAGATTTACAGTTTTAATAATAAAAATCTAACTTTCATGCTAACTTATGTTATTTACATAAGTTAAAAAAATGTAAATTTTTTATCTGAATTTTTTTTTTTATTCTTTTGTTTTTGTGGTAGATTTTTCTCTTATCAAAATACTTAAAGCTTGTCTTCTACTCCTAATATAAGTTCTATGAAAGCACAGACCTTTCCAGTTCATTATATCCCCAAACTGTAGCATGGTGCCTAGTATATAATGTAAGAACAATATGTATTTTTGTGTGATTGCAATTCAGTTCTGGGGTCTTTATTATTTAATTTGTGGACTAAGATTAGTTTGTACTAAAAATATTTAGAATATCTTCTCCCAAAAGAGTTCATTAAATTTTAATCCAGGCTTGACAGGCATGGAGGCTAAGAAAGCCCAGGTGCTGGCTTTAACACCATGTCCTTTTCAACAATATATAAGCTGCTTTCCATGGTAAGGAAACATACTACAGCCCTTCACAGTTGCCTTCTCACAGCGGAGGGGCAGCCAGGCACTTCCTGGAGAATGAGCATGAGCTCTGCAGTGGGCACAATTTGCTGGCTCAATTCTATGGGAATTAGGAGTAGCTACAGTCTCACTGTGTTTAGGACATAATGGACTCTTTTAATTACATATCTCTAGGGCTTCCTTAGCTTCTAAGAGACCCCACTCAAGTGTTCAATGAAGGAAACCCTCTTGATTCAAAGATTCAGGATATGTGAATTTGAATACCCACTGCATCCTGCCCCCCTGGTGCCACTCTAGCCCTCTGTTGCCTGCAGATGGCCCTGCCTGGCAAACACTCTCCTTGTTCAAAAGGAGATTAGCAGGTGTTAAAGACCTGGCTCCTAATCAAGGATTTCCCCTATTATAATTAGAAGAATGAAAGAACATGGGAAAGAAAAGTTACAGATAAAAAGTAAGCAGCTGCTTGAAGCATTTTATGTAGGAAATAGATACTCATGGATTTTTGATGTGCAGAATCCCTGAGAAGCCTTTCTGTAAAGACAGGAGACGTCTTGTAATCTGAGCTCAAGACTTCACTTGCCATGTCCTTTTGTCCTCCTCAATTGAACTATTGTACATTTTTATAGGCTGCCATTCATGTGAATATACATTGGCAATATCATAATCAGCATAATTATTATTCATTTTAGATATCCAAATATAATTCTAAGTGTGGATGACCAAGCAAAAGAAAATGCAAAGTTATGCAGAGCAGACACTTTGTCTAGATATATTTTATTTGAGACTGAATTATCTGAGATTATTAGAAAAATGGTTTATGATGATAATTTACAGCCATACCCAAGTAAAATAGAAGTTATTTATACCTGGTATTAATTTTTTGTTTCCTTTTTAAAACATTATTAAGAAAATTTCCCCCTTAATATGTTTTTTTTTATATGTGTCAATGTATACCAGTAGTATCTTTCAGCAGAATAACTTTCCCTTTGCTTAAGATAGAATGCAAGTCTATTTTCAGAAAGTAGCCATTATCTGAAGGACTCATAATTAAATCATAGTATCAATGGTGAAAATATTTTTTCAGACTCCAACTGCCCCCCACAGGAAGATCAATATTCTTTAAGTATTCCTTTCACCATGCTGTTCTCTGAACTATGGTTTTTCAGTATTTCTCTAGTGACAGCACTATCAAACTAAGCTCATCACTTTAGCCCACAAAGCTGACATATTGCCAGGTTTTAAACAGTGGTCCTAATACATTTTCAATAATATTCTTTTGCTCCAGTGAAATTTGCTTCTTTGCTATCCACACATTGTGATCATATCCACCAAGATGATTTAAGAATGCCTGTGGCATAGCTCAGAGAAAAATGTTTCCTAACTTTTTATTCATAAGTGAAGGATTTAAAAACAAACCAAGTATGTTTTCTTTCTATCTCGCTTATGATGTTTGATCCTAATACCATATATAAAGAAGATTAAGATAATTAGTAAGAGAGAATCAATCTGGTTCTGATATGTTTTTAGTAGAGTTCATGACAGAGTGTCTTCAAAATGCTGACTGATTCTCATATAAAGAGTGCCTCATGGAGATTTGCAAGGTACCAACTCTGCTGTCGCTTGTCCACTTAAGGTGGCTTATAAGACACAGGTAAATAAAGTATGTGCATTGTACTTTTTATAAACTATACTAATAAACACAAATTATACTTTTAAATAATTTAAAATTTATTTTAACTTATTGAATATTTGTAATTATCTAGTGTATAATTATCAAATTATGTGACAAAGAATAATATATTTCATAGTTACTAAAGTGCACATACCAAAATTCGCTTTTCATGGAAACAGTTCCATAAATTACATGTCAGTCAATGTTGATATTGCATCACAGGTAAATTTTACTTCTATGGAAAGTAATATTTAGGAAGATTACATAATTCAACATGATAACTGTTATCTTTAAAAAAAAAATGTCCGTGTGTGTGTATACACACATATGCATAGCTGTTCTTGGTGATTCTCTAGACAGCTCTTTGATGAATATATATACATGTGAAAGACATTGGAAACACATTTTACCCTATGACTGGACTAGAAAAACTACCCAAAATCTGCTTAATTCAGATTTTAAACAATTTTATTATTGAATTTAACAGAAAAATAATAATGAAACATTTAGAAAATCAAGAGCTGAAATGAGTCATTGATAAATAAATCCTATTGGTTACAATATCTATAGTCAAAATTGTTTTGATGTCTTAGTCAAATAGAAAAATGATTTTTTAAAATTTGCTATGTAGTTAGTAAATATGTTAGAAGATGTCAGTCAATTATGATGTCTTCTCAATTCTTGGCTTTTGTTTGATAAACATTTTTATTGTTAAGCCTTCTTAATAGACTTACCTGACATTTTAAATATATTTTAATAAAATTAATATAATGCCAAGAGCCTACTATATCAGGTAGTTGTACTGTTAGCAATCTACTTATTCTCTCTTTTTTTTAAATTTATAATTAATACTATCTATTTCAATAAACTCACAATAGTTGTTCTTCAATTCTGTAACATAGATCCTCTGTATTTCTATGTTTCTGTAATATAGAGCTTCTATTTCTATTTGGAAGAAAAATTAGATGAGATGATTCATTTTTAAAAGACTGTAAATAAAAATCATACTCCTCAAAAAATAGTATGATGCAATAACATTTAATACCTGTGTCTTAGTCAGTTTGGGCTGATAAACAAAGTACCACAGACCATCACGTGACTTAAACGACAAAGATTTATTTTTAACAGTTCTGAGTTCTAGGAAGTATAAGATCAAGATGCTGGAAGATACAGTCTGATGAGGGCCCACTTCTTTGTTTGCAAATGGCCATCTTCTTGTTGTATTCTCATGACATAGAGCAGAGAGTGAGACGCAAGCTGTCTCATGTCTCTTTTTATAAGGGCGCTTATCTCATTCATGAGGGCTCAATCATCATGACCTAATTACCTCCCGAATCTCCTAATATTACTATATAAAGGGGTTAGTATTGTAACATATGAATTTTGCAGGGGACGCAAACATTCAATACATGACGAATTATAATAAATATAATTTGAAGTTATTATTAGAATCATGTGGTATTTAAAAATTTAAGCTCTGTAATTTACCCCTGGGTTTAAATCCTAGATTTATAATTTACTCTCTTGGCCTTGGACAAGCTATTTAACCTCTTGTGATTTAGTTTATGCTCTGCAAAAGAGGGAAGTATTAAATGAGTTAATGTGAATTAAACTCTTAGGGCAGTAATTTTGAAAAATAAAAGCACTCAATAAATACTTGTTGTTATTATTATTACTTATTTATTATTTCTATTGTTTTCTTCAAGGAAAACCAGGGAGAAAGAAATGGAAGCCATTGTTCTTAATTCTTATAGTAGATATCTTTTTAAATATTCATTCAAAAAATTTATAAGTTGTAAAAAATCAAGGTTCACAGTGGTGTACCAGACAAGGGGTGAAATAGATTAGAACTGGAAATTTTGAAATATCTAGGTTTCTCTGAATGCACATCGTATATACATTGTTAAATTGTGTTATGTACATTCCGAGTACATGAATTTCTGCATCCTGAAGAAATCATTTTTAATGCTTTGATCTGAAACACCAGGAAGTATCAATGTGTCAGATGTGGGATTCCTGTAACTACTGAATAGAGAAAACTGAGGTACGCCCCTCCCGGAGTAGAAGCAAGATATGTAAATACAGAAGATATGGCCTGTATAAGGAGATCAGTATGAAGGAAAAAGATAAATTTGAATGTCATTGAACTAAGTAAAGGTTGAATCAAAGATTCCTTACACCAGTATGAAAATTTAAAAAGGATTTAATATCAACAAAAGCAATATGACCTCGATTTTTTATATCTCACTATGGTAGTCACTGTGCTAAGTACTTGCTTTACATGCAAAATCTAAATTTATCTTTCCAATAAGCCTGTGAAGTTGTCCTTTTATAGATTGTAAAACCCAAGTTCAGAGAGGATAAATGCTAAAAGTGAGATCGAAATCCAAATTAAGCTATTTCAGATAATATAGGACCACATGAGTAGTTAAAAACCATGTCTATTTGGACAGGTCAACTTTCAATAATGCAGACTAGCAGTTGGAACACATAGGGAAGTCAATCATCAGAATAAATTAGTAACAGAAAGGCAAATTTATATCACTGAGTATATTAGTTATCTATAGCTACTATAACAAATTACTACAATTGTTGTGACTTAAAACAACACACATTTATCATCTTACAGTTTGGGATGTTGGAAGTCTGAAATGGGTCTCATCAGTCTAAAATCAAATATCTGGAGACTCAGAGAGAAATCATTTTCTTTCCTTGTCTAGCTTCTAGATATTTCCTGCAATCTTTGAGTCGTGACACACTTCCATCCTCAAAGATACTAATGGTCAGTAGAATCTCATATCTCATCACTCTAACACTAACTTTTTCTTTCTCTCTCTTCTACATTTAAGAACAATAATTACATTTGATCCTGAAAATCCAGGATAATCTCCCTATTTTAAAGTCACTAAAGAGCAAATTTGATTCCATCTGCTATGTTAATTCCCCTTTCTATGTAATATAACATATTTGCAGTTTTCAGGGATTAAGATGTAGACATCTTTAAGAGATTATTGATCTGACCACCATAGCGAGGAAGACACAGGACACCTTGGGCAGGAATCGTCAGAGCCCATGCACCAGGAAACAGATTGGTTGGAATTCGGCAATGTAAAACTACATTCCCCCCAGGCCAGTATAGGATACTCCAAGGGTGCTTCAATATTTTGCTGGGGTAAATTACTGAAGTAAAATTATTAAAGCTTTTTTTGAGGATCTAAAGAAAGATATGCTAATTAGAAGTCAACAAATATGTTTTGTTGAATCCTATCAACATTTACACATTCAGGTTTCTGGTTTCTCTATAACTGGCAGATCTGTGCCTTTATTCTTGTGATTCTCTCAATCTTCTAGAGCTGAGTAGTGGTTGCCTCCTTTAATGGGGCATGTACTTCCTCTAACTTCCTACTGCTTCCATTGTTTTCTGAAACAGTTTTTTGTGTGTCAGTTGTTATTTGTGATCACTCTTTTTGCATTTACATTTTTATACATATTTGTGTGTGTGTGTGTGTCTCAAGAAATATGTTAGAGTATGTTTCTCTAATAATAAAAGTGAATGATAAGCAAAGAAAGAATATTTTACATCCAGCATGCTTCATTCATTTACAAGACCTGTTTACACCCTACAGAGTTTTGAGTTTATGACCCCGGATTTCTGTGAAGTGAGTAAACAGGTGTGCCTCCTGGAGAGTTATGATAAATGTAGTGTGATACATTAGACCTAGTTATGTTCCAGTCTTTTTATCTTCAGAGCAGTTTTAGAAGAACAATCACGTAGTGGTTTTCGGTGGAAATTTTATCTAGCAAAGTAGAATTGAATGTTTTTATCAAGTATTTACTGTGGGTTAACCACACTATATTTTTTTATTGAAAGATTTTAAAACTTTTTAAATGTTTTTGAAATTGTGTCATGAAATAAAAGTGATGTTTGAGTCAAAAGGTAGATTATAAATTCAAATATATCGCCAAGGGAAATATTTAATGAGTACATTTATGAATTTGATATAAATTAAGAATGAAACCAATTTTAAAAGTCAAAAAATAAAGACCAGAAGTTAAGAGAGCTAATGAAATGGATTAAAGATAAATCTATTAAAAATAATCCAATATAAGGAATCATACTAATTATTGTTAGGCATATAGTTTTGCCATAACATCTATCTACTCGCTTTGTAAGCATTCATTCATTTATTTATTCATTTAGGATTTATCGAGCACTCTAGAGATATATAGATTAATAAGAAACAATTTCTAAGCTCAAATGTTCCATAATAAAGAAAACGTACACTCTACTTGATTATGAAAGCAATTTGTTCACTTTAGTCTCTTAAAATTCAAACTGTATCAATCTGTGTGTTTTTTGAAAATTCCTTTTTTATCTTCATTCTTCAATGATTGATAAAATTTCATATTGTAGATTGATATGTATTTTCCTTTTACAGCTGGTAATATTCTATTTTCTTTTGCCATTTTTTGTTTAAGATATCTGCTGTAAGTCAGACTTTCAATCCTTTCTTAGATAATCCATCTTTTTTCTAATGTTACTTTTAACAGTGTTCTTTTATATTTGTAATTCTTCCTTATATGACTAGATTTAGACTGGTTCTTATTTAAATATTTTGGAGCTACTTACAACTGAAGCCAGGTTCTTTCATCAATCATTTAAATATTACCTCTTCTCTCCCTTTTTTTCTGCCTGGAAGTTCTAATAAACATGTAGTAAAACTTTTTTTTTCTTCTTTGTTTATTGTATTTTTATTTTTATCTTTTTTTCATTTTTCACATCTATATCTCTCTGTATTTCATTCTGGGTAATATGGCCATGGAAGATACAATTTTTTTTTTCCACTATAATTAAATCACTGGGTTTTTAATGAGAATGACACTATTTCTAAAATACAGTTTAGCTTCTGCATAGTTCTTTTCGAACCTACTTGTTCTTATTTCATGTTCTGCTATTCTTTTTATTGATTTGTATATATTATTTTATCTCTTGAATCATCTAAAACATATCTATGTTGTTTTTTTAAATGGTTTCATTATCCTCAATTCTGTAGAGATAAATATTCTCTGGTATTGATTTCATTTTTGTTTTTTTGTTTTGAAAGATGTATATTTTCATTTATTTTCTCTGAATAAAAATGTACTTAAATGTTGATTTAGATTTTTCTTCATAAATGACTAGGCATTTATATATGTTCATAAAGGGACCAGTTTACAGTAGATACTATCACCTTGTTGCTAATGCTCCTGGTTCTTTTTTTTTTAAATTAATTTATATATTTTTTGAGCTACTGCCAGAAGGTTAAATGCTTTGGTAATTAAGCTGGAGTTTTATTTATATATTACCATTATAAACATATTAAGGAAGAGTTCACTAATTCAAGAAAAAATAGTAGTTGTTTTCTTAAAGTCCTGACATGTGCATGATACATTAACTGTATTTTGATGTCCTTGGAGGCAAATCCTCAAAAATATAAACCTTTTCTATATCAACCCAGTTCTGTAACATATAGTGAAATTCACTTTGCTATTCCTAGAAAAGTGAAGTACTCTACATGTTAGAAGTTGTAAACAGTTAATGATATTGCCATAGGAACTGGGAACACTCAGGTGACTTAGGCATCAGAATATTCTGATTTACTGATAACAAGAAGAAATGTAAATTATAACTCTAATTTTACTCCTTTAAAAGAAATATATAAATATGTGCACATTCATGTATCTACATGTAGGCCTGAAAGAGATACAATGGAATTGCCTTAAATCTGCATTAATTCTAGGGGGGCTTTAGAAATATTAAAAAATATATATTGTATTTGATATTAAGACTATTACAACTTTTTTCCCCCCATTTGGTCTTATTATAGAACTTTCCTTCAGTTTTAAACTCTAACCAATTTTTAATAAAATGGTGTTCATTTAGAAACAATGGTATCTATCATATAATTAAACTAAGTTCCACATAATGTATAAGATGATTTAAGTCGAGTGTACTGACAGTTAATTGTAATTTTTTTTTTTTTTTTTAAGTAAGAGTGCTCTTTTTCTTTCTCTCTCTACTTTCCCACAAGTTTAGACAAGATTAAAGCTTCCAGAAAAGCACTCAGAAAGCTAATTGGAAGAACTATAAAGTAAACCAAATCCAACATTCTTATTAAATTAAAAGTAGTCAAATCACTCCATCCAGAGAAAAGATTAAAGACTAAATAGAAGGTTTTTAAGGGGCTCTTGACACCAGAATGCCCTCAAGACCAAGGCTGGATTCATATATGGAAATGTGAATATAAGACCATAACAAAAAAGATTTTTTGCCATACAAGAAAAACCTCTATCATCACTTGACACTCACTCTTTTTATATAACCCCAAATGCTTTTAATGCTAAGGAAATATTCAAGCTAAATTAAAAGGCTATATTCTCCTTAAATCTGGAGAAAGAATAAGTATTAGATTGAGCAGTTTAAAAGGACTGAGATAAGTACCTACATACATGCAGTAATTTGGATTTCTTAAATTCTCAATCTAATCATCATGGTTTCACACATATAGTGATTAGAATATCACCAAGGTCTATATTTTTTGTTCTATTTACATAGAAAAACTGTCATTGAAAATAATGCTATGTAATACTCCTGGCAAGAAATGACAATGACATGACTGAAGCAATGGAAGTACAAATGTACCTGTGTTGGTGTCATGAGGGGTGAGGGAGCAAGAAAAGGTTCTGTTTTGCATGCCTCCATGGATTGCTGGTGGTTCCACTCACAAAACATAAAATAAGAGTAAAAAGAGATTTATTTGATATACTGTATTAATCAGAATTATTTTTCAGTAGGTAGTGATGGAAGAAGACTCCACATAACAGTGATTTAAATATCATAAAAGCTTGTCTCACGTAAAGTACAATTATATACCCCTAGCTGGCTAAGTTCTTCAGTGTCAGAGACCAAGACCTCTTTGATCTTGTTGTTCTGTTTGCACGGATTTAGTTTCCAGAGTGATCTCATAATCTGCTAAATTTTATCTAGCTCTAGGTCCAGCTGTGGAATATGCATTTCTGCTAGCTGGAAGAAAAATAAAAAGGTAGAATAAGGCTTTCCTATGCAGTTTAAAGACATCTCCAGGGAATTGAACACAATTTCTGCTTCTGTGCAATTGGCCAAGTTTAGTTCACAGGCCACCATATCCTGAAAGATGGACTGGGGAATGTAGACTTTATTCTTGTTGGTTACATACCCAGAAATATTTTGGATATTTTGTTACTGAGCAACAAAGGACAACCAGCTATCTTTGACCCAGGTAATAAGTTCACTGGAGTTTGACATCTTATGGAAGTCTAGCACAAGATTTCCTAAAGGAGGCTGAACATGCAGGTCCAGAAGTGAGAAGAAAGATCTGAAATAAAGATAATATATGTGTGGTGGGTGAAGGCACAAGAGTTAAAGAGATCACACAGAAAAAGTGGAAGAGAGGTGTTGATAAATCCGGAGAATATCTACTGACAAATTTCTTCGAAATTGTCTATCAATTTCTGGGTCTCTGTTCTCTCCTGTTTCTCTTGGTTTACATTTCTTTTTCTTAAATCCTGTCTTTCTTGTTGAAAGTGGTTGTCCTACAACTTTCAGTGCTTGACTCTCTAATCTTTAATTGCATTCATTCTGGTTCTATGTATATTCAAGTGGATTTAACTACCATCAATATGCCATTGACTCTCTGATTTCTATCTCCATTGCTATAATCCTCTCTTCAGAGGCTATGTAACATCTGCCTAGGATGTTTCTATTCAGATCACTCATCTGCATGTGAAATCTAATATGCCTTTTTAAAAATATTAATTTCTGTGTTGACAAATAACATTATTCCCCTAAACTACTGGTAGACCTATGAACAATTAATTATATTTGTGCTTCAAATAATTGTAATATTTTCTTAGACATTAAATTTTCTATCTTACAAAACATGTTTAGAATCCCTGTGAAAAGAATTATAACTCTCTTTCTAGCCTTTAATGTGTTGAATATATAGAACATTATTTAAAATAAATACTGATGACTGTAAAATAAAATTACACAAACTTGGATTCTAAGTGGTACAAACACATTAACATTGGGTAAATTTCCATTTGAAATCATTGGACTTTAGTAGTAGAGATAACATAAAACATATCTCTCAGTAGCTAGCTTTGTTTTTCAGTAAACTGATGCTACATAAGGAACATCCTTGGCTGTACTGTTAACCCTATAGGGATTACATAGAAAAGTAATGGGAATTGATGGCCACAGCAAGTCCATCAGCCAATATCTTATCTGAGATTCATATACATTTTGCATCAATATAAAAAATCACTTTTCATTATTTCATCTCTAAACAAGTACTAAGCTGTACAAGTCATAGCATTAGGGCCTGGAAAAAAATCTACATCTTAAAACTCATCTGGTGCTTCAGAAGCTTTCAGACCAAATAAGAAAACAAAGCACTAGAACATGGGCTGTAATCTTAGCTTGTGATGAGAGAAGTACACATAGTAAGATAATAATTTAATAAAAAGAATAATCTCTGCAGGTTAGATAAAAGATTTCACTGAGAAGGTAAGGCAGTACCTAAACTCTAAAGATTCTGTGTGACAAGAAATGAGGAAATGATCTTCTAAGAGGGACAAGCAATGTGGATGGGAATATGAACACAGAAAAGGAAACTAGTATGGGAAGAGTGACTAAATTAACAAAAAGTACATACACCTGTCATTCTGTGTATCAATTTTTTTATCAAGAATAATATTTTTTGAAATTTTATTACTTTTATCATTAAATCAATAATGACATTTCTTTTAAATAGGGCAGATCATTCAGATTCTATAGGAATTTTCAAAAATAATATATTGTACATTTATAAGTTTTCTTAAACATATACTCTGTGTATATATTAATATGCCACTGCATCATTTGTAATGAATATTAGGAGATACAACTTTAAAGAATATTTTTTGCATGATTATGTAGCATCAGAGAAAAAAATGATGATTTATGAAATATGGTGAGCATACATCAAAAATAGTTAATTATACAAGGAGGCCATGGAAGGTAATAAATACTCTTTCAATAAAAAAACTTAAAGATATTGTCAGCCAAATTTCATTATTAGTTAATTTCACATGACTCTCTGGCAAAATCAGCTACTCATGTGGAACGTCTATTAACTTAGCAGGTGTTATGCATAACTAGCTTAGGGCATATTCTAGTCCACTGAGTGCAAGTATAACTTTTAAATTGATAAGCCCAAGTGGAACTCCTTGCCATATTAAAAGGGATTTATCAAAATTAATTAGAAATTTCATAAAAAGGCTTTAGAGTCCAAGAGATTGTTTTCTTTTCCCTGCTTTCAAACCAAATCGCATGTACATACAGCATTTTTTAAAATAAAAATGCTTAACTCATTTCTAAGCAGTAATATATTTCTATTCCTATTTGGCCATAAAATTCTTCAGAGTCAATTTCAGTTAAAATTTATTCAGTCTTTTTTAGGCTTTAAATGTTCCACATTTCAGTGGGAGTTTTTTTATGAGTTTTTGTCTAATAACACTACCCAACATTTTAGGTTTGCTCCTTAGAATTATTAAAGTGTTTTGGTCAAACATAAAACTATGGTTAGTATGCTTGAAGTTGAGCTGTTTTTGTTATTTTTTAGGTACTATGTTTAATCTGGAAAGACACTAACAATAGTCATTACAGCAGGCAAGTACGTGGGAGAACAAAAATATAATAAGAAAAGAGATTTTGTGTATAACGAGGGATACATAATAGATCGGCTACTCTGCAGTATAATTAAATCTACTCTTCTACATAATTTTTGCTATAACTTTTCAAATGTTGTATTCTATTTTTTTATAGCTAGCATATTTATTGGATACCAATTAGCTGTAAGATATTTTTGATACTTTGGAATTAATAAAAGAAATACAATACATAATCCATGTTTTCTTATGAGAAAAGAACTTCTATATTATGGAAGTTACATGAAATATTGATAATTTGCCTTGGAATGATTAAATTTCATTAATTTAAAGACAATTGTGATTTATTTGCTATTTCATAAGTTTTATTCACTTTGATATTATTTATCTAGATTATACATTAGTGGAATAGTTTAAGGGCAATTATTTTTAAATCTAGTGTTAAAATAGCAGATTATATAGGTCCTTTAAATATCTCAGGCATTTTTCTTAGGTTTTATAAATTTAGTTTACAAAAAATAATGCAATCTAGTTTTCATTAGATTATTTTCATCTATTGTATAATAGCCTTATTGTGTGATATCTTTAAGTTCTACTGCTAACTTATTTTTCAGTTGAAGGGAAGGGTTGAGCTACTTTGTTAATGATTAAAAAAAACTATGATTATTTTGCATTTTTAAAACGTGCATACAAATCTTTTAATCTCTGCCTACACCCATCAGAACAATTGCCTTCCAATGTAATTATATTCAAAATGCAAGCGAGATAATAAGTATCTTGGAATTTAACTTGATAAATATTCATTTGCCTTATAGGGAAGAGAGATGAACATTCTCATATAATTAGCTGCATATTTTTAAACCATGCTTCTATTGAGGGTTTTTTTTTTTTTTTTTGAGGTATATTTTATGTATGCAAATCTGCTAATTTATAAGTTAAAGGAGGCAAGGAGGATGAAAAAACTGAGGAATCAGAAATGTTTATTCTTATTCTGTCCTCCTTTCTGGGGAACAGGTTTCCTAATTATAAGAGAGAAGTCATTTCTTTCTCCCAACTCAGATTCTTTTCTTGTGAACCTAAGCCAGTCAGAGCCCTTAATTATAAAATCAGACTTATCTTTCTTGGTTGCTATAAATAGAAAATCCTTGCCTTTTTTTTTTTTTTTAATTCTACAGTCAGGCAATTCTGACACCAGTAAGAGAAAGTTGCTCCAGCGTTGGGAGATGACACAGGTGTACCCAGCTTCTTCACAGCTTTGAGATCCACAAAATTTGAGCCATCTCTCTGATTGCTACATGTAGGCCTAGTCATGCACTCTCTGATCTGATACACAACTGCTAGGACACAGATTTATTCTCTTCAGTGAGGTGAAGATTTAACATATAGTAATTTTGTAAGATTGTACAGTAAGTTTGTACCTTACATTTTTAGAGTGTTAATAGTTTACAAATTGCAATGAGCCTATGATTGGAGATGTTCTCCCAAGTGTCCTGTGCTACATTCTGCAGATGAGGATACTGAGAAGTTAGACGACCGGCCTAAAAACCCAAACTGGGCATTATAGACTGACAGTCCAAGACCAGTGCTTTTCACTGGTTTTTCTTTCTAGATCTACTGCTCTGAAAGATTCTGAGAGAGTTGCTTTTACAAAATTGCATCAATAATTAATCAATTTCTTATGAAATTATGAAGTGGTTTTACGGTAAGGAAATGAATTATATTCAAATGTCTATATCTTCACCTTTTATGAATGCTAAAATTGCCTCAGTTTACTATAGTTTTGTATTTTACTTGTCCTCAGGTTTCATTTCACTTTCACTTTAGAGTTATGGTTTATGACATTTTCAGCACTATCAAAACTTGATCACAGTTATCATAATAACATAAATTAACAGATATGGTACATGCAGGTAATATGATTACAATTATGCCTAAACTATATTTTAAGAAATTGAGTTAATTATTGATAAAATAAGCTAACATCAATGATACATGCATATATTATTGATTGGTTTTAGTTTAAAATTATAATTTAATGAATTTGTATCACAAAGGTATTTTATTAAGCTCATTTTACTTGAAGAAAAAAGATAGGATTCTGTCTCCAGGTAAGAGTATTTCTCTGTGGAAGCAAATACCCTCCTGAGTGGAAGATAACTAGTCCGAGAAAGAGGATTCCACTCCTTTGTTATGATGTTACAGGATTGCATTCTCAAATTCCAAGTTTAAGCTGAGAGACGGTTTGCTTTTACTTTTTAATGAAAAAAATCCTTAGAAGCCTTGTTTGTAGTGGTGGTGAAAACCAGATCGGACTAAAAGTACTTTATTTTTGCAGAGCTGAGATCACCACATGCATTACTCTACCCATCTATCCAGAAAATTGATATGTCATACTCACTTCCGCAACTTAGTAACGTCCCCTGCTTTTGCCTCACTCCCACCCTCTCTCTCTGTAGCCCCTTCAGCACCTGAGACGGCTTCAAGCTCCTTTTTGAGACTGCATTTCTTGTGCTTCAGTGAAACCCCTCAGAGCCTAATGAGCCTAAGAGGCGGAGCTGCAATTCGAGGTCGACATAAATGAAAATATTTTCAGATCACGAGTTCCAGAGTAAGTGCTGCAAATGAACAAAAGAGTCTTCAAACTGACAATCGTCAGAATGGGAAAAAAATATGCTTTAAGGGTGAGATTTCATTTCTACTACTACTTGGATTTGTTTCATTTTTCTCTTACATTTCATACAGTCTACAGTGACATCTGCTTGTTGCAGCGGTAACAATGGTTCTTGAACTGATCGGTTAAATTGCACAAACCAGGCATGGCTTTCATTAGCTTTCAAGTAACCCTGCTGGACTCAGGTAGAACTCCTGAGATTGCTGTTGTTATTACAAATATTATTATCATCATTATTTTATGTTAAAAGTCATATCTTTCAAAGGCTGTGCACAGAAAACACAAGCTGAATGCCATCTAGACTAGAATAATGCAGAAGGCTTTGATTTTTTTATACTTGAAACTTCCTTAAATATTCACATTTCTGACATAAAGCTTTTTGAATTATTTGTTTTCATGCTTTAAAAAAAAATTTATTGTAGAGAAATTTGACAAGCAGAAAAGCACAAAGAAAAAAATCATGCCTAATCTCCCTACTCAGAGATAGCCACAATAGTTTTTATTTTATTTCTATCCTTTTAAAGCTTTTAACCAAATGTCATTTTTCAGCTTGGACTTTTGTTTATTTACAGAAATATATTTTAAATTTTGTATTATGCAGATAATTTAGTATATTTGGTAAAGCATAGGAATTTTGGAACATATTAAATGAGGTACTAATTATAATAATATCAGGATTTTTTAATAAGTCATCTTACCTATAAGGTAGCTCCCAGAACTGATAATAATTCTTTATTGCTTTGCAATTTTGTGAGCTATTTTACTTTATATGTGATAAAATGTCCACTTCTTTTTTTCTTCCTTTATGATAAGGCCACATAAGATTATATTGAATAGTCTTTACATCACTATATTAATAACAGGTACAAACAACCTTCAAACAATCTTATTCCCTTGACACCTGCCAGCAATTTCTATTTATTTTCTCTGCTTCTCTAATAAAAAGGTACTATTTCCTATATGTAAAAAGGAAGGTCATACAAGCAATATGAGAATATCACGAACAAGATGTCTCATCTGTTTTTGGTAGTAGGACCTTTGTAAGCTTATAGGAAAGTTAACAACAACAACTAAAATGAACAAACAAACA
The DNA here is from genome assembly GCF_000325575.1 of Pteropus alecto. Taxonomy (NCBI): domain Eukaryota; kingdom Metazoa; phylum Chordata; class Mammalia; order Chiroptera; family Pteropodidae; genus Pteropus; species Pteropus alecto. The sequence goes on from NW_006494613.1 coordinate 13,129,310, forward strand.
AACGAACATATCCAGATATCCCTGGGGGCTGCTGAAGAAAAGGAAATGCACCTGTGTGAGCTTAGGTCTTGGCAGGTTACCTCTCCAGGCTTACTGTAAAATCCAAACTGAAGCTTCCAATACCAGTGACCAGCTATCCATTAAGCTAGGCAGTTAGCAAAGACTGGCAGCTTCTGCACTCCTCCTACAAAGGCTGAAGACCTAAGTGCATTCTCTGAAATCATCCCAACACATCAGGCTCATTCTCCCTGAAGCTTTATTTAGCATTTGCAGCTCTCTCTTCCTAGAGCACACTCTGAGATCCACATCTCTCCCTCCTTTACCTCCTTTATGTCTGTGTTCAAATTTCCCCTTCTCAAGAGGTTTCCCCAGAACTTCCATCTAAAATTTTGCCCCTACACCTCACAATGTCACATGCTATCAACCACCCTTGTTGTATTTGCCTACTAATCATTGAAATCTATCCACCATATACTATATTTAATTTTTATTTTTTTATTTTTTTCTTCAAGAAAAATATCTCAGGCAAACATTTTTGTTTATTTTGTTCAGTGTTATATGCTCAGAGTTTAGAAAAGTATCTGACACAATAATCATTCAATAAGTAGTTATAGAATCAATGAATAAGTAAATTTGAATTTTATGCCTCGTTCTTCTGAATGCATACCTACAGTTAATTTAGTAATTCTGCCACAAAAGGACTACATATAAAATTTTTCTTTTCTTTTCTTTTTTTTTTTAGTAAAAATTGAAATTAGCTAAGGAATTAGCAGTGATTGTCATTTGTCATCGGCTCTTCTTATACTATTAAATCCTCTAAAAAGTTCTAAAATAGTCTCCATATTTATTATTGCCTCTTAGAGACTAAGGCACATATTTAGGTAATTATTCAATAATTCAGAGTAACTACTACTTTAAAGTAATTGTAATGTGAAATTTAAAGTATTCATCCTAAATGTTCATTGTGCATCCCCTCAATAATCATTATTAACTTATCATAGAAAAGAACTACTTTCCTCACCATAAAACTTAAATGTTAGCTGCTGATCCAGTCATTTAATCTCATTAATTATTATCAGATAAATAATATGAATGAAAATAACCTACTAACACTGATTATATAATAAAAGCTAACCTGAATTGAGTGTTGTGGTATGCTATTCACTGTGCTAAACACACACACACACACACACACACACACACACACATGCATACCTTAATCCACACTACAAAATACCACATTAAATGATACTATTATTAACCTCATTTCACAGCCTAGGAAACTGGAGTTGAAAGAGATTAATCCCTAATTCACTAAAATGCACAAGAAGCAGACTGATGCTTTGAATGCAAATATCTGATTTCTTTAAATTCACATTAGCTCATCAGGAACTATATTAAGTGATTAATATATATTAATTCATTTAATACATCTATGATTCTCGGGATATAGATATATTACAGATAAAACTAAGAACTTGGAGACATTTATTAATTTGTACAAAATTACATAAATGAATCTACTTTAGATCTGTGTTCTTTCCACTGCACCACACTAACTCTAAAGGGAAGAGAAGGTTTCTAACACAGTCACAAATTTTTGTTCCAGCCGAAAAACAAGGAAAAAGAAATGTCCTTACATGTGTTTTGCAAAGCTCTCTACCCCTACCCCACTGGGTTTCCCTACCATGTTGTAACATGACACTCGTTCTATCAAATGTCATCATGGAAAATAAACCCTACCCTTCACAATTACTGTGAAATATCATAGTGTCCCGGGAACAATTACCTGTTTCCCTTCCACAAGAGTTGTATCTAGAAGTCACCATTTTATTCCTAACCTTCAGAGAGAAAAGAAATACATTTTTCTGACCCAAATGTAATCTTACGGTCTTCTACAGGTATATTTGTATTGACTTTTTCAAGTGAAAATTGCACACTTTAGAGAAAGTTATTTTTAGAGTCATGTATTATAAATGCTTAACTGACCTAAGGTAGATGTTCAAAACCTTGGTGAATTAGAAATACTCCATGAAGTTAATGCAGCTCTGGGCAGCAGTAAATAATTCATGCTTTGTTTTAATAGTTCTCATTTTGGCATGAATATTCATAGTATAGATGATGGGGAAAAAGAATCAGACTTACTCAAACTCCTGGGAGAAGTAGATAAAATAATTCTTAGAGGAAGTAAAACATTAATCCCTGTATTATTTAAAATAATTATATAGGTTTAAATTTTGGTGAAATTATCGATACTGCATATCAGAAAATCTGTCATTGTTATTGACTGCGGCACCTTAATTGTTATCAACCTTAACTTTTTAACTTAAGGAAATACTAAATGTTATTTACAAAGCATTTTATCTAGCTTTTTAAAATAATTTCCTGAAATAAAATGTTATGAGAATATCTCTTTAGTTATTTGCAATTTCTATAATGCAACAAATAAATAATACAATTGTGTAGTTATATATTTTGGCACACACACACATATAGCTACATTCTAAAAGCCTTTACTTATAAAGAGTTAAGTATTCACTGGTCACTACTATAAGTGTGAATTTATTGAACAAAATAAAAGTCTGCATGTGATTTGATCAGCATTTAATAATAGAAAAAACGTTCTGATTCATAATTCAATTAAACAGAAATTCATTGACTATTTACTAACTGCAAGGTATTTTGTGAAACACTATGGAGAACACATACATGAAAAACAAATACCACCTATCCGAAACCAGCTTATGTCAATGACTACTCATTTACTCAGTTGAGAAGATCATCCAGTAAAATTTGAAAGAGACATAGATATGTGTGAATTAGAGATTTGCTGCAGTCTAGTTCCAAATAGTCAATTTAATAATCACCACAAATTCTATAGTTCTTTTCTTGTAAATTCAAGAAGCTTGCTCTTTTTTTCCTCCTCAGACTTAAAAAGCACTTTAACTTTTTGCCTTTGTGTTGTTCCAGCCTCTTCAAAATCACAGGAAAAGCAAGCTCAGACAAAAGATTTAAATGACATGGTGACATATTAGTCTTATAACTCCTTTTATGAAACTCAAATGCTATCTTTTATTTTTATTCAAACACTCTTGCTAACTTTATTCTATTTTGATTGATCCTTATACAATTCATTTCAAAGCTCGTGTTGTCACCATTGTTTCTTTTGTAGGATTTAAAATCAATTTTTTTTAAAAAAATGAAAACACTTTGATCCCAATGTAGGTTTCTTATCACTCATTATTATTGGCATTGCATGAATTATAAAAATATGCATGAGATTCTAAATAAATGCTAACTAAAATTATAATGAATGGTTACATTTAAACTATACAGGACTTAAATAAAATAGAACAAAACATGACTGTGGTGAATTTTAGACTCTTAAAGATATAATAAGAAGGGTATAATTTCCTTTTGTCTAACAGTAGAATTTCCCAGCAGATTTAAGTCATTTGAGATAGCAAGGGAATTCTGAATTCTCTAAAAGTTACACAAATCACTGTATCAGGCAGCGTTTATGGAATGACCTTTTGTATTGAGCACCTAAATATAGTATTCATGTTAAAAAGCATTCATCCAAAACTAATCTGGAAATCTATTCAATGGACCACAAAACGTCTGTGCTCATTTTTCATGTTTTACTTTGAAACTCAGTTGGAGTAAACTAATTTAAGTGACATTAGAATCAAGAAAGACTGAGGAGAAAACTGGATAAGTATAGATAGGATCCTTATTATTTTTAAGTGTGACCTCTACTCTCCACTGTACGTGTTCTGAAAACATTTACCTGTATATCAATTACACAATGTTTTGTTTTCTTTTACTTTATTATTTAAAGAATATGTGTAAAATAGATACAACATACCATTCCAATATTATTTTTAACCTAAGAATTTTATAAATTCTGCTGTCATGACACCTTATTAGCCTATACCATCTGGTCCCCTGGGAGATCAGTTCAGAGTTTACCCCATTTCAACATGAATAAATCCTTCTAGATTAGCTATTGGCAGTTAACTCATCTGGAAACATGAGAACAGAAGTGGCAAACAAGTAAATATTCTTCAGAGAATGGGGGCGAGCTTTGAACATGTTAGATAAAAGGCAAGAGAATGAGTAAAAAACTATGAACAAATTAATTATTAAAGATTCAATAATTCAGGTGGTAAACAGATTGAGATATTATACAGGCCATTTAGTGTTTCTACAGAAATACTCAATGACAGTTTGTTGTTAAAAAAAAAAATCTCACTTAGATACAAGGTTTGAAAAGATATATTTCACCAGTGAAAACAATTGAAAAATAAAGGGCACCACGGAAATTCTATATACTCTTTAGAATTTTCTGCAATTTCTTAGCATCTAGACATGTCACGTATAATTATTCGAAAGAACCCTGGTTGTCTGTCTTTCCAAATTCCGGTTTCCCAACTGCGTTTTCTCCATTGAGTAATTGGGATTTTTTTTTTTTTTCCTTAGAAAATAAATCATTTCTTATAAAAGGCTCAAAGTGTGGCCAAGAATAATAAGAAAGTTCATACTCTTCCATTAAGAAAGTTTGTTTCATTTCTCTTTTCATCTGGGCCACTGGCCTGAGGTTTGTAAAAATGATTTTTTCCTCTTTGTTTTGATACAGTTGAAAAAAATCTAACAGAAAGCTAGGATCAGAAAACAAAAATTGTATGTATATCTAAATGTGAATATATTGATATATCCAATAAAACTATGTATACACATAGAATTATTCATATTTAATTCATGAAGTACAGAAAGATTAGAATTTTGTTTGCACATTTTCAGTATAGTTGCCCTTAATTAGAATATGAACAATAGAACCATTAAATTTAGGTGTTTTATTTTCTGGATGACTTTCAATCTGGATTGTGAAAAAAAATCTAGGACAGTTTTCTTTACAATTGCATTTTCTAGTAATTAAAAATTTTAAAGAAATTTTTAGTTATAAAATAATATCATGACATTATTATTTGTTTTTATTTTGTCTAACATTTATATATTTTGCTTCCCAGGTCTTTTCTGTGAAACATTGAATTTGGGGGTATTTTTTATTTTATAATTTCCAAGAAATCACTATTCTTTTGGGAAAAAATCCCATGTAGTTTATTACAGAGCAAAACTTTCTAAATTAAATATCTTCCATTGATTTATCTTTTAGACTTAAAGTGAAACAATGTCAATGACATCCTACTAGGATGCAAACTCCAGACCAGCCAGGGATTCTGTTTCTAAATCTAAATCCTAACACAGAGAACAGATCTGTGCACAGATATAACGTAAATAGTTGTTATATACTTGAATCCACCTTTAGAACAAAAAGCCGTATTGTTTAGAGAGAAAAATGGAACAAGAATCTATTTGTTGCTCAAATTTTCAAATGTCTTTATTTTTTGGCATGTTTTGTGTGTGTGTGTGTGTGTGTGTGTGTGTGTTTGGATTGACGTTTTTAATTTCTACTTGCTAATGAAAGCAAGCTAACAATTGCTACAATCTAACAACTTCTTTCATAGTCCAGTATTTTTACCTCTTGCACTAAACTCTTCACATCCATGAATTCTATCTACATAATCTTCCTCCTAGTCTATCAAAATAACATCCTAACTACTCTTTCTGCCTTTAGAATCTTGCTTCTGTGTGCCAAATATCTTTCTGTAATAAAAAAAGATTAATTACAGAAATTTCCGGATTAAAACCATTTTCTAGTAGTACTCCAGTAACCATAGATAGTATTAAGTCCAAAATGCAGATCATATTTGGATTTACTATGATCTCTTTCCAGATTGTCCTATCTTTCTCAACCCGGGGTCCAGTGACTGATTACAGTTTCTGAATGTGCCATGAATGTTCCAGTTTCTTTACTTGACCACTTGGAGTTCTATTAAGTAAGCTTTAAAACCTCAGCTCTAATGCTACTTTATCTATGATGTCTTCTTTGACCATCACTCCTGACACTCCCACATACTTTTTTTGGATACTTTCCGCTAGCACACCCCACAATGTCCTGTATATTTCCTTTATAGATCTTGGTACATCACACAGTGTGATGGGTCTTATGGGCAATCTTTTGGGCTATTACCAGGTCTCATAGCTTATAGATGTTATATATTTGTGAAATGAATGGAAATATAAATATATAATATATTAATAAATAAAATACACATGAGCAAATTATGCGTTTGTGTAGTAGTTATAATACATCTAATCTATTGATATAAAATATGAACACATTTCATGAAACAATCATGAGTGATTTACAGTGGTGACAGTTTGTTAACTTGTTTAAATTCAGGCACAAAGACCAAGAAGAGTCACCTACTCCTTGGTTGATAAAGTAAAATACATTATTTCAGACCCCTTCTCTTAAAAATTTTACATGCTGCAGACTGTTTTAACTGACCAAACTGAAATTTTCAGCAAATCCTCTAGGATGATTTTTAAGACCAAAGTTATTACTGTCTTGGTAACAATAGGGAGGACATCTATGATTTTAATTTTCTACTTTAAGTAATAGGCAGGGAAAATGTGCATGGGTCTATAGTGTATAAGGTGGAGAAATCAAGATAAACCAATAGGGAAGCAGAAGCATGTATTGTGAGATATTTGTTTTTAAAAGTTTGTAGTTTTAAAAAATGCCAGCAATTACACAAAGGACATAAATGTGTGTGCATGTGTGTGTGTACACACATACCCACATATACACACATTAAAATAACTTTATCTGAATGCAAGCTTTAGTCAAACGGATTTGGGGGTAAATTAAATATTCAGCTCTATTTTCCTTTTGTTTAGAGATACTAAATGCACCATTAGTTACTATTACTATTACTCCTTTTCAACACAGACTGAGCAACACAACAGAGACTGAGCAAAATTATCTGATGCCACAGTGGTTCCTGAGTTGATAGTCTCTGCAGATTAAGGAGCATATTCAGGGCATGGTCTGAAACAAAGTGAGGCAGAATAATTACTTTGTAATAGCTATGATTTTATCCTCCTGCACATAAACTGAGAGGGGCTAACATTCTGCTTTCATTTATTATAATAGCCAATCCTTGGAAAGTTCAAGATGCTGAAGCCATCTTAATATTCTTTCCTAAGGGCAGAAGCAGTGTGTAGACTAAGGAGGACAAGGAAGCTTTAGGGAGGACAAAGCCTGATAAATTCATCTTTTAAGAAATTGTTAACAACATCTATAAAATCATCACTTTATAGACTCTGTTCACTTTAAATGAACTGCTTGACATTTTACTAAATGACAGTTTTCTTAAAGACTTATTATTCAGTACGGATAGAAATTTACTTTTCTGTCTGTCACCATAGTGATATTTATTTATGGAAAGTGGATGAAGTTTCTCAATTTCAATGAGTAAATTCTCAGTGGTAAACCTTGTCCTGCATGTTTAAAGTCCTTGAAAGGATTTTATGGAATTAATTATTAACATATTTGGTAAATTATATTAATTCCATGCAATTATACTTTAGAGATTATTATAAAAATTTATATTATTTAAAATAATTAAAGAAAGCTCAGTTTACATATAAGTATTCATGGATGGCATGTTAACATACATTCATGTTGATATTTACATTTGATTTTTTATATCGAGCAAGTCAGCAAGTCAGGACCCTGAATATGAAAACAGGTGGTTTGAGGGAAGAGGTAAGTAGAGGAGGTAGTTGTTAAACATGTGCTAGCACATCATTGAGTATGCCCTTTTGAAGAGAGTTCTCAAGTTGAGAATCACTCTTTATTATATTTATTAGATTATGTCATATTTTGTTACACATTATTTTAAATGTGCCATTTCAAACCACATATTTCTGCAGAATTCTTAAATGTCATTGATAACGACCGTTTTGAAGGTTCTAAGCCAATAACAACTAATAGGAATTTGTTATGCACCAGACACAGTCTAGGCCTCAGAAACACAAAATTTTGTACTTGTTCACAAGCATGTGACAGTTTAGTGAGCAACTTCAGTTTATTTCAGTATTCTAATAAATTCACCAGGTACATATTTGGTAAAGAGTAAGATCTCTAAATTCAGAAAGCTGAGTGAAAATCAATCTACTCAAATCCCAACAATGATGTATAAAACTAATATTTCCCTTTCTAGAAATATGTTCTGGCAGCAAGAATTTTGACTGAAGACTGAAACTTGGTTTGATGGTTATAAGCCAGTATTTTCTATTTGTCGATCAATAATAAAGAATGTTTTATTTTATAGTTACCCATACAGAAATAGCGTCTTAAGATGTTTTAAAATACTCTTTCATAGAAAGCTTTCCAGGTAAATCTGGAAAAGCTCAACCTAGAATTTCATAAAATATCATCACTTGGAAGTCAGCAAAGAATATTTAAAGTTCTAATGCCAGCTACATTCTTCAAGCAAGATAAATCATTCAAGACATAATACAAATGTTCAACTAATTCTGTTCTAAATCTCTTCAATATTTTCTAAAAGTATGTCTTTAGCATTGTATTTAACACTTAAAAGCTACATTTTTTTTCATTTTTAAACAAATTGGAATTGAAAAATCAAAACACAAAAATTTCTTATATCTAAATATCTCTTCTTATAATATCTAAATATCTCTTCCTATAATTTTTGGTTGAATATTTTATTGTATTTCATAAATGTATTTTAATTTTATCTTTAAATACAGAGACAATAGATCCGTCCTTTGACATGGTGACAGAACTGTATTGGACAAAAGATTAAAGGATTAAGAACATCAGTTTAAAACAATATTGCTCTGTATTACCAGACATCTGAGAGCATTGATCTTGGGCACATAAGCCATTTATATATATATATTTTTTAAATTGTACAGAATGGCACTTCAATATAACTGCAGCAAATTGAATTTATTAATGGAAAGCACCAAATGAACTTGAATGTCTGATCCTGTTGTTATTTTGTACTTGAAACAAAGGGAAGAACATCCTTCAAGTTTCATAGGTAAAAATAATGATCTAAAGTATGAGATGGGAAGTAAATATTTTCATCACAGACAGAACATACATCTATGCATTTCCTTGCTTTTATTTTTAGGAGAAAAGAGTTATAAAAGTAAATGTTCAAGATATCCCTATTGGTTGTGTGTCAAAAATGGAAAGCAATGAGTGGGAGTCTGGAGGGAGAGAACACATTTAATTCATTCAAGCTACCCTTGTGAGGTTAAAAAGAAAATTGATTGGGGTTTATTAGTCTTTTCCAATAAACACTCGAGTTCAGCTTACTGAAAGCAATTGATACTAGTAGAATCAATGGTGCAGTAGAATACCCTAATGGGTATTGTTGGAACTTTTAATTCTCATTAAGTAGTTTATTCTTTTAAGGGTGATTTGATGGAATTCTTGTTGATGAGTCTCTCTAAAGCTTTGCTGCTTAAAAAATTGGTTTATTGAATGGCTTTGCTCTATTTTAGATCAATTTACGGATATCTGCATTGTAATTCATGCAAAAATATAAACATAGAAAAAATTAAAAATTTACATAACCTACACGGTGTTTATATTCTTTCGATTCTTTTCTAATTGATGGAATATATCTAAGCTCTAATGACCATGTTTCATTAAAAATGATTGTAATTAAGAATTTCAGTAGGCTAGCTTGTGATCAAATCACTCAGTGAGCTGAGTATGTGTCACACAAGATTCAATTCATACTGTTTTTAGTTGTAGGTTTCTTGTTCTCATTTTTCACTGCCAGTTCTTTAAAATTAATTAGAAGAATAGCTATCTTATATAACTCGCATATGCATATCCAAACCTAGTCTTTCTGTTTTGAAACAATTGCAATTTTAGCAAAGGATTCTATGAAAGGAAAAAAAAAACACTTCTGTATCAGAGCAGGCAAGAGGATAAATTGCAGGAGCAGCCTACTACTTGCACTAATCATAGCGTGGAAGGAAAAGGGCCAGTCAGAAATTACTCCTTCAGACTAATCCCTCTTTCTCTTCTTTTCTTTCTTTTTAGGAAAATGCAAATCAAAACTAAAAATGAGATACCATCTCACACCTGTTAGAATGGCTATCATCAACAGGACTAGTAATAACAAGTGTTGGAGAGGTTGTGGGGAAAAAGGAACCCTTCTATACTGATGGTGAGAATGCAAATTGGTACAATCACTGTGGAAAGCAGTATGGAGTTTCCTCAAAAATCTAAGAATTGAATTACCACATAATCCAGCAATCCCTCTTCTGGATATTTACTCAAAACAATTGAAAACATTTATCCACAAAGATATATGCACCCAATGTTCATAGAAACATTATTCACAGTGGCTAGGACATGGAAGCCACTGAAGTGTCCATAGATAGAAAATTGGATAAAGAATATTTAGTACATATGTACAATGGAATATCACTCAGCCAAAAGAAAAGATGAAATACAGCCATTGCAACAACATGAATGGATCTTGAGATAATCATGCTAAGCAAAATAAGTCAGATGAAAAAAGTTAAAACCACACTATATCACTCATATGTAGGATATAAAACTGAAAGCAACAAACAAATATGACAAATAAACAGAGACTCCTGGACACGGACAGTGAAATAGTGGTTGCCAGAGGGAAGGGGGTATGGTAGGGGAGATAAGGATAAAAGGGGTCAAATATTATATATATATGACTTATTGTTGAATGATACATTTGAAACTTATTTGATTTTGTTAATGTCACCCCAATAATTTTTTTCAAAAACTATATATTTGATAAACCACTGTTATCTAAAATATACAAGAAACTTTAATAACTCAGCAATGAGAAGACCTGATTTAAAAGGGGCCAAAGACCTTAATAGACACTCACAAAAGAAAATATACAAATGGCAAATAAGCATATGAAAAGATTCTCTTCATCTTATGTCATCAGGAAAACACCAATTAAAACAACATATGATACCTATACACAACTATTAGAATTCTGGCAAGGATGTGGAATAATAGGAACTCTCATTCACTGCTGGTGGGAATGCAACATGTTATAGCCATTTTGAAAAATAGTTTGGTGGTTTCTTAAAAAAAAAAGCTGAAGAATTGAGAGGGATATCTCTGCTTTGGAGGTCCCCACCAACCTGGAGTACCAGTGCCAGGAAAAGGAGTCCCTACAGATCTGGCTGTGGAAATCGGCAGAGTTTCAGTCCAGGTAAGATGGAAGGCTGCTATAGAGATAAGCATATTCTTAAAGGGCTTGAGCACAGACTCACTCTAAGCTCCAGAGAAGGGGCAGGAGTCAAAAAGCATCAGGGATGTATGGGAAAGGACTGAATGTCTGTCTGGCTTCAGGCAAGAGCTGAAGGGGCAGTTCTCTTCAGAACTAAAGTTCTGGCAGGTGCCATTATTCCTTTGTTGAACCCTCCCTTCCACACAACCTTCGGGGAGGCAAATCCGAGTCTCCATCAACCTGGCTAACACCACTCTTGCCCCACTCTGGTGATTCTCTGAGACCCCACTTCACTCAATTCACTCGCCAGGCCCAAACCTTTTTCAGAGGCTAATCCACACAGTGGCAGTCCTGAGCCCATACTGAAGACTTTCCTAAAATTTCTCAAAGGTCCACAAACCCCATACAAGCAGTGTCCAGTCTTGGTGTGCCTTGTACCTCTTGCTAAGTGACCCTAACCAGAACTAGTGGCAATTGGCCTCAGTTTATGGTATCAGTAGACCTTGGCCTACCCTGGAATCCCTCCCAAGAGACCTCAGAACCAACACATCTGGTGGCCAACTTCAGAACACACAAGAGTAGCATCCAATTAGCAACACAAACAACAAACCCAAAGCTTGACTTGGCAGCCACCAGAGTCCCACTGTGTGGGAGCAGCCCCTGCACAACAGCTTAACTGCTATAGTCATGGCCAGTCCTCACAGCCAGACAGCCTGAGGGTTAATTCTATCCATTTATGCATAAACAGTAATCAAGCTCAACTACAGCAAGAGAGCACACAACCCACACAAGTGACATTCCTGGAGCACCTGGTGCAGGTAAAGAGAGAGACTATGCCACTGGGCCCTACAAGACATCTACTATATAAGGCCAGTTTATTAAACTGAAAAGACACAGCAGTTCTACCTAATACACAGAAACAAATGTAGGGAACCAGCCTATGTTTGGTGGGTGACAAAGAAACATGTTACAAATGAAAGAACATAATAAAAATATAAATAAATAAATAAATAAATAAATAAATAAATAAATAGATAGATAGATAGATAAATAAATAAATAAATCTAAACAAAATGAAGGTAAATAATCTACCAGATGCAGAGTTTGAAATACTGATTACAAGAATGCTCAATGATTATGAGAGAAAAATAGATGATCTCAGCAACAAGTTTAACAAAGAGATAGGAAACCTAAGAACAGAGACAGAAAACATAAAAAAGAACAAGTCAGAAATGAAGTCAGTAACTGAAATGAAGACTACATTAGAGGGAATCAACAGTAGATTAGATAAAGCAGAAAATCAGTTCAGTGATTTAGAAGACAAAGTAGCAGAAAATACCCAATTGGAACAGCAAAAAGGAAAAAACAGAAACAAATATAAGCATCATGTAAGAGAACTCTGGAACAATCTAGCATAACAACATTTTCATCAAAGGGGTATGAGAAAGAAGAAAGAGAACAAAGGATTAAAAACCTATTTGAAGAAATAATGATAGAAAACTTTATGAACCTTATGAAAGAAATAGGCATATAAGCCCAGGAAGCATAAAGAGTCCCAAACAACATGAACCCAAGAAGCCCACACCAAGATATATCATGATTAAAATGTTGAAGGTTAAAGACAATGAAAGAACCTTAAAAGCAGCAGAAGAAACAGAGTTACCTATGAGGGAGCTCCCATAAGACTGTCAGCTGATTTCTTAACAGAAACTTTGCAGATCAGAAAGGATTGGCATAAAATTGTCAAAGTGATATAAAGCAAGGACCTATAACCAAGATTACTGTACCCAGCAAAGCTATCATTTAGAATCAAAGGAGAAATAAAGAGCTTCCAAGACAAGAAAAAACTGAACGAGTTCATCACCACCAAACTGTATTACAAGAAATGTTAAAGAGACTTCTTTAAGAAGAAGAAAGAAAGAAAAATATGAATAAGAAAATATCACAAAGAATAAAAATCTCTCACTGTAGAAAGCAAACACATAATAAAAGCAATGGATCCACCAACACTAAAGATAGTACAAGGATTAAAAGGCAAAAGTGGGATGATCATATGCAATTCCAACAATAAATTAAGGGATACTCATACACAAAAGAAGTAAAAATATATGATAAAAAAAAACATGGAGGGGTAAAAATGGTAATGATTTTAAAATGCGCTCGAACTTAAGCAACCATCAATGTAAAACAGAGTACTATAAACATAGCTTCTTCACAATTGCAAAAACTTGGAAACAACCAAGATGTCCATTAGTAGGTGAATAGATAAACTGTGATACATGAATACTATTGTATATTATTCAATGCTAAAGAGAAATGAACTATCAAGCCATGAAAAGACATGAAGAAATCATAAATGTATATTACTAAATGAAAGAATCCAACCTGAAAAGGCCACATACTGTATGAGTTACATGACATTCTGGAAAAGGAAAAAACAATGGAGACAGTCAAAAGATCAGTGGTGCCAAGGGTTAGGGGTAAAGGGGGTGAAACGCGGGATTTTTAGGGCAGTGAAAATACTTTGTATGACACCATAAAGAAATGTATATGTGCTATTATGCACTTGTTCGAACCCATAGAAAGTACAACATCAGGAATGAACCATAATGTAAGCTGTGGATCTCAGGTGATTATGATTACATTTTGAAGAGGTCTCAGAGTAGAAATGATCACTGTGGAGTAGAAATTTGGAACTAGATATGGACCATTGCATTCAATGTGACATTGTTCTTTCATATAATGTATTTACCTTCCTAAACAATGTTCACAAAGCAATCAAGAGGACAAAAAATCTTAACATACTCATGAGTGAAAAAAAAAAAAAAAGTCAGCAAAGTCAGAAACTAAAACCCAGAAATACTGCTAATTAATTATGGAAAAATAAAATAATTGTTATGGCTTAGGTTATGTCTGAAACACCAATCCAGATGTCAAAGGAATTTGCGAGTCAATAAGATAGACTGTATTTTCTTCTACTTTTATGGTCCCAAAGAATCATTTCCAATTCCTTATCTGAATTTTTTTATTAATTAACAGCTCTCAAATTGTTGTATAACAAATTTCTTCATTCATTTGCACAGATAAGTCAATAAATAACTGCCTTAAGGTGACATATTCTGAATCTTTATCAGCTGTTTAACTCAGCTTGAAATTTTGTAAAGAATTATAACAGAAGGAAGAAAATAAACTCAACCTATAAATTTAAAAAATATAAAAATTACTTTATTATTAAATCCATAGAAAACATCCTAATTAGCAACAGCAGAAGCTTCATACCCTATATCTGGAACCAGAATAATAATTAAAAAAAAAAAGGTATCCTATCAATTATGTGCAGAAGTGTTAGAACTGTGGCCCATTTATGTCACAAAACACTCTCCCCACATATGTACCATTGGTGTAAATAGTGGTTCTTGAACCTTCAAGGGCATCAGAATCACTTGGAGAGCTTATTAAAACACAGATCATGGGCACTCCCTTAGAATTTCTGATTCAGTAGGTCTGGAAGAGGGTCTCAACATTTGCCTTTCTACCAAGTTCTTAGGCGATGCTGATTGCTGCTGGTCTAGGGACGCACTTTGGTTATAAATAATTTGTTGTGTAACCACGGCTTTGAAAGGATCTTAAAGGTATTTAATCTGTTTATCTAATTCAAATTTTATCTCCGATGGTGAATTCATTATTAAACTTTGAACAACTACCAAATGTTAGACATCAAGCTGGATGTTGGTTATATACTGGTTAATAATCCCCCTTAAGAGGTTCATGATCTTGAATGGGAAAGACATGTGCCAAGATAATTATTATGTAAAGTTTTCATAGAAGGATGTACAGAGAATTTAGACTATAAAAGTCTACTAAAAACTATGAAAAACCAAAGCAATTCAGTTATGACTGAATTTTTAAATTTATCACTCTGGCCTGACAGGAAGCAGGAAAGTGAGTTAGAAAATGATTGCAAAAATCCAAGTCAGTGACAGTGATGATGTTTAAAACTCCAATTTTTTTCATATTGTTTCCAGCAGAAAATATAAATGACTTAAAATAGGAAAAATAATTCTGAATAACTTGATACTTATATAATCTTGTTTCCTCGTTTTTGCTATTCCCATCCACGCTTAATAAAACTTCTATGCATTCCTTTTTCAAATTAGAACAACTCTTCACCATCCTCTCTACCTTAACAACTAATATTTTTCTCTTAGTATATGTCTCTTCTCATGGACCCATTATTTTCTCCATTCTTCTTGTTTTCCTACCCATCCCCCAGTTTGTGCAAGGTGTTCTTTCTCAACTTTGTTTATTTCTCCATTTATTTCAAAACAGCCTCCTGTGGATGGAAACTGGGATGTTTATGAGTTATTACAAAGCCCAGCTCACAATAAGTATACAATAAACATGCAATTTTAGTAAAGGACTAAGAGCCTATGAAGAAAAAGATAGAGATAGAAAAACCAGCCAATTGCAAGGTGATGGTAGCTAACAGTTTGATGGAAAAATGAGCAGGAATAATAAGGCCCAGTGGTTTTAGTTAGGAATGTGGTTAGTGACCTTGTAGACAGTGGTGTCAGCAGGGTAATACAGACAAAGCCAATACTAGGAGTTGAGGATTTCTACATGTTAATTTAATTTTATAATAACCGTGTGAGATAAAACCATTAGTAACATTTTATAGATGCAGTAACTAAAGCAGAGAAATATTAAGTAACTAGCCAAAGTTTACAAAGCTAGAAAATGGCAGAGTTGAATCTAGAATATCTGACTCTGAGAAGCAAGCCTCAATATAATTTTTGAAATCTTTCCTCCCACTACATAAATAAAAGAAAGAAAAGAAAAAAAAAAAAAACAAACCAGTATTCATCCTGAGCCTTCTATGTAGCATATCTTGTGATATCTACTGGTTCCCATCTTCTGATTCCTTCTCTTTTTCATGTGCATTGGTTTAAATTAATCTTTCTAAGTAACATTTACATTTTTGAAACATAGCCCATTTTACTGAATTTAATTTTGATTATAACATTTTCGGTTGTTTTTGTTGAAATATCTATTGTTTTTCATCTGTTTACGATATAACATCATCTACGAATTTAAAGAGTAGGCTTTCCTCATCCAAACCACTATTGGTTGTATTAAACAATAATAATGAGCTCAAAAATAAAAACTGACTCCTGTTTAGTGTCTACATTTATGCTTATTTGTGTACAAGGGTGGTTGTTGCAGTTTGGATCTGTTCAACATGCATATTTTGAGGGCTATAATTTAAGTTATCAAGCTATGTGGTCTAATTTTTGGAATCAAATACAGTGTAGGGTATATCAGAAAACTTTTTGAATGTTAGCAAGGTTCTAGAGTCACACCATAGAATAAGTTTTATTAAGTAGACCCTCACTTTTTAGAAATAAAATGCCCATTGTGGGTATTAGAATCAGAAGCATGCTCTTTCCTTCTTTCATTTTTCTTTTACATAGCAAATAAAATAAGCAAATGAAAAAATAATAAACTTACAAAGTTTCAGGATCCATCTGCTGAAATTATTTTAGACAATCTTGTTCACAAAGAGGCTAGAGGTGAGTAGGGGTTCAGGAAGAAGTTGGGGAAAAAATGTGAGACAAGCCTGAAGGCCCTTTTGTACTTTGATCTTTCAGTTAGAAGTCCAGGGATAATGGAAAAGGAAGACATTTAAAATAACCTAGATAAGAGATTTTTTAAAATGAGTAAGTGAGGGTAGTTGAGAATAAAGTGAAAAATTCGTTGAAAAACTACTGACTCTTGGTGGAGATTGGGACAAATACAACCAGTGATCAGAACACAACAGATATTAATAATATTAAGACCCTGAAAGCACAGGATGCAGCTCATGGAGCTCTGGAAGATGAAAGATTCACTCTAATCCCTTCAATGAAAGCAGACTTTCTACAGAAAAGAGAAATTAGTCCTAGGAGCATGAAAGTTATTAAAAAAAAGGGTGTTATTTCCCTTTATTTTCTTCTATACCACCCTCTCTCAATGTGCCCTGAAGATAGATAAGATCTGTGAGAGTCTAGTGAGAAGATGAATTATATCTGACAAGATATAGAAAGTGATAAAGTGAATTAACATTTCTGCTTTACATTTAAAAAAATAAACTTTTTTCAGAGATAGGTTTCATCATGCACCACTTATCGAGTTGTTGAGACTTTGCCTAAAATAATGAATAAGGTTTGTAAAAGAAAATTGCAAAAAAATAGTACACCACAGCATGTTTTCAATGATCCTTTGCAAGCTTAATGTCCCACTCCTCTCAATATGAGCTATGTTCACATAATAAGACTACAGCAATTATTGTACCTCAAATATAATTTTGCACTTCCTTTACATAATCTTGTATTTCTTATATTTTTCATAATATTCTTTTCAAGTCAGTCTTTTCCAATTCTTCTGCAATCAAAAAGACTTAATATTTATTTTCTCTAAAATTCACTGCCAGAACCAGTCATTGGGCAAGTAGAACACAGGATCACTGTCATTAGTTACCTTTCAATGTACATATCTCACATTCCAGTGAAATCTCTTTAACTCCAACTTCACTAGTTGGTTATTAACTTACAATTAAGAATTAATTAATTATTATTTCACTTTTAATTTGATTAAGAAATCCTTTCTTTGCTAAATTTCTTTCTTTTTCTTCCCTAAAATAAGAATTCTGCTATAGATTCAACTTTTATGTTTTCCCATAATTTATATGTTGAAACAATCCTCAGTGTGATGGTATTTGGAGACAGGGCCTTTGAGAGGTAAGTAAGTCATAAAGGTGGAATCCTCATAAATGAGATTAGTGTCTTTATAAACAGAGACATCAGAAAGTTCCCTCATCTTTCCATCATGTGAGGAAACGGGCCCTCACCAGACATTGAATATGCCGTCACCTTGATCTCAGACTTCTCAGGCTCCAGAATTGTGAGAAATGCATTTCTTATTTTTTTTTATTTTTATTTTTTACAAGCCACTCAGTCTGGTATTTCATTATAGCATCTCAAATGGACTATGACAGAATCTAAAAAATTATTTCTTTTTTCTCTTTTTCTTTCTGTCTCTTTCTTTCCTTCCTTCCTTCCTTCTTTTCTTCCTTTAGTTTGTTCTTCCCTTCATTCTTTCGTTCTTTCGTTCTTTCAATTGTCTGATGTAGAAAGCAGGCTTCAGCTCTTATTTTAGTGCTAATTCAACAATCCAAAGAACGTTTCTTTTTGTATACTACTAGAATATCACTTTCACTCAATTTTCCCTAGTAGTAACAGCTCCCAAACAATGGCATGATATTAAAACTTAGAAACTGATATTTTTATAGTCCATTAATTTATATGGTTTCTGTCAAATTTATTTACATGCACTCATTCGTATGTGCATAAGTGTGTATGTGAATGTGTATGGGTGCATTTATTTCTATACAAATTTATCACATATGTAAACTGACTCCACCGCTGGAGTCAACATACAGAGCTATTCCATTACCACAAGAATCCTTTCTGATAGCCCTGTCTTTCTCTTTTTCCACCTGTTGGCCTTTAATTTGTGGCAACCACTAATCTTCTTAGCATCTCTATAATTTTGTCAGTTCAGGAATCTTACATAAATGAAATCACACAATAAGTGATCTTTAAAATTTGTTTTGATTTGTTTTTTTTCATTCTGCATAATGCCGAGATTGATCAGGTCATTATATATATTGATAGTACTCTCACATATTACACAAAAATTAACTCAGAATTTATCACAAATATAAAATATCAAACTATATAACTTTGAGAAAGAAGGATATACAGAACATTTTCAGGCATTCAGGCTAATTGAAGAGATCTTAGACTTGACAGCAAAATTATGATCCATAAAAGGAAAATAAAAAGATAATTTGATCATCATTAAAAATTTAAATTTTTTTCTAAAAAAAAGACCTTGTTTTTTTAGAGAATGAAAAGACTGGAATAAAATATTTACAAACTACATAGTTGACAAAGATCTTGTATTAGAAGTTATAAAGAACTCTCAAAACCCAATAGTGAAGAAGTAATCTAATTAGAAAATAGCAAAATGCATGAACAGATATTTCAGTGAATAACATGCAAAGATGACAAATAAGTATGTGAAAAGATATTCAAAAACATTAATAACTAAGGAAATAGAAATTAAAGCCACAATGAATTATTACTAAAGATAATATTTAAGATAAGGGCAAAAATAAAAATAATGTTAATAAATGCTGACAAGGATGGAGAGAAACTGGATCACTCATACACTGATCATGGGGATATAAAATGGTAAAATCATTCTTAAAAATAGTGTAGCAGCTTATTATTCAATGTTTTTTTAAACAACATAAGACATTAATATTATTCTTTAGGATCAATATCTAGTTAATATTCTTTGTATTTACTCTCCTATTTACTCTATTACTTTGCATTTATTTCTGCAAATTCTATTTTGCTGTGAGATAATTTTCCTTCTGCCTAAAGAACTACATACATGAAATAGAGCATAATACAGATATTAAATTATAAAGTTGTATATCTGAAATGTATATAATGTTATTAACCAACGTTACCTCAATAAAAAATAAATAAATAATAAAAGAACTTTAAGTATTATTTTCTTTAGTGTTTATCAACTGGTTGAAAACACCTCAGATTTGTAATTTGTTTCTATTATACATTTACTTTTTTTTTTTTTTTTAATTTTTGAAAGCTATTTTTTAAGTTGGTTGCTACTTTCTTTGGACACTTTAAGAAATCAAACCAGCTTATTAGAACTGTCAATACTTTTAGATAATTTTGTAAAGTTCTTACCCATTATCTCTTCAAATATTGAGTATACCTCTCTGTCAATTTCTCTGCCTCTCTGTTTCAGTGTCTCTCTCTCATTAATGGATCCATTTTGCTGAAGAACAGTAGCAATAGGGATGGATTCCTCAAAGTCCCGATTTAAGATTTTGCTCTGTAAAGTTTGACTTGGGTTTAATTCTTCAGTCTTCTAAACAATTCTGTGAGCTACACAATAGCAGTTTAATTAACTGCCAATTAATCAGCTAGCATTGTGTTTTGTGGCTTCAAATAAAACCTTTGTTAATTGGCTTCAAAACTGTATTAGGCTTTATTTCCTCCTGAAAGGTCCCTGTTTTCCATCCCTGCTCTCTAATCATACCACTCATCATCTTAGTTAAGGCCCACCTGGATTTCAGAGGGCTACTATGTAACACTCTAATGATCTCTCAGTCTATTGGTTTTCCTTTCTCCAATACATGCCATGATCAGATTTATGACATTTTAATAGGACTTTGATCAAGTTATTCAACCTCTCAATAACTATCAATATCTCCTTGTAGAAAACAATAAATGCCAGACATATTTTCTACCACATAAATTCTCCAATACTAAAATTTTCATAATTTCAAGTATGTTTATGACTTTTTAACTCCCTAGTATATTTTTCTGGATTTTATTAATTTTGTTGGTGCATCTTTCCTCAAGACATGATCTACTTTTTCTCATCTTACTCTTACACTTGCTCTAAATACTATGAGCTCATTGTTTCTTCCCTTTTGTCCACTCACTATGAAAATATATTCAACTTGTTAAAGTGAGAGCCTGATCATTAACAAATCTAGAATTTATATTATTGGTTTAAATAGTCTAGAGCAAAAAATCTTAAAGGTATCACACCAAATCCTTTCTTAATTAATTTTATTTATAATAATTCTAAACATAAGTTTATTTAACTGATAAAAACATAAAAATCAATACCACTAAGCAGTTTATTGGAGAAACAATTTATTTATAAGATGATATAGTTAATGATGGAGATTTAATAACAGAAATTATATAATATGCTTTGAATTTATTTTAAAATTATTTAAAATAAGTTCTGTTCTCTTCCAGACCATTATCGCTCTTCACCTTCCCTCATTTTGTTGCACATAGGCCAACCAATATCATAACATTTAGCACTTGATTATGTATTGCCTTATTTTTGTTGTTTCACATGTGATAATCTCATTAGACTAATGATTTAAGGACATAAAATATAAGCAATTTTTCTTATGCAACCCCCAAAAACTTGAGCTAAAACCAAATATACAGTAGAAGTTCAGTAAATGCTTACTGATTTCAAATAATAATAATAATAATAATAATAGCTAATTAGGGAAATTCCCTTAAAAATGAATACCGATATTCTAAAAGTGAGGTATTAAATTTCATTTTTGGACTACTTAATTATAACCTTGGAAATAGTAGGAAAGTGAATATGGGAAATGAGTAAACAATACTCGAATAGAGAGACAAAGGATTTATTAAGGAAAATAATTAGAGGTTATAAAATTGTTCTCTCTAGTAAGAATGCTTAGGATTAGTAGTGAACATTAAAAAATATAAAGAAGATTAAAGTGGTAAGAACAATGCAAGGCAATTTATTACAGAAAAGAAACAGAAAATAGATGACACCAAAAGGAAAATTCTGATGCGATGAATAGGGTTACAGAAGGCATACAAAGAGCAGAATTAAAAGAATCTCATACAAAGAGACATTAGGACAAATTGAAGGTCGAGCACCAAATAATGTTTTACCAATAGCTATGCTATGATTTGAGAGGAGATGGGAAAACAATAACAATACAAGATCACTGCACTCTCAAAGGCAAAGAAGCTAATTAGAAATAAAGCAGCAGAAAAGTCATAAGTAATAGGCATATTTTTCCATATTATTAAAAAGTGATGGTCAGGAAGCAATGAGAAAATACTTCAAGGTTCCCTTAAGTACTATTAACAACAACAACAACAACAACAAAAAGTGTGTCTTTGTGACTTAATACAAAGAAATAGAAAATATTTAGTGAGAATCAATATTTCTGACCAAATGATTTAACTTTTTAACAAAAAAAAAATTTTTTAAATGATCCCAAAATTGAGGTTTTAAAGAAAAAAGTCTATATTTTTATATTTACATAAAACGGAGAGTCACAACTATTCATGTCTCTTAAAAGTGCTGAAAATACTTTTTTAATAATGTCATATTGTTGCATTAACATTATATTTATAAATTAACTTTTTAATTAAGATATTTCTGTTTTCCAGGATTAGACTTTTCTAAGCCCTCTGTAATTTTCATTATTTTAAAAAAAATAATTTTACTTTTATGTAAAGTTTTTTTTTTTTCAGTAGACGTTTATAATTCTTATAAAATGTAACATATGCTATGATAAAGAGCTAAGGTTACAGCTGTAGCAACTTCAACTTTTAAAAATGGCATTCTGTGGTAGTCCACTAGATGTCACTCCGGATAAGATTTCTCTTTTTAACCCCCTGGAAGCCCCTTCAACTTTAAAGAAATTGCTAGTAGACACTTAAAAAGCTCTTGGTTCAATATTCTTACTTGGCAAATATTATGCATGTGTTTATAACCATTTCAATGTCATTATGTCATACTGTGAAGCTTCAGATGGATGTTTCTTGCATATAAAATTTAAATACAACCAATAGTATGAATAATAATCTTGATTACATATAAAGCACATGAAATATTGCATAAAAATAATGTGGAAGTCTTTATTAAGATGAAGATTCTATGGATTATCTAGAGTATAGTTTTTAATTTTCAACTATATTTATGCAGTTGATAGAAATCAGTTAAAAAAAGTTTAACCAATTGTTTTGTATTGATGAACAAATCTTATTGTTATATGCTTCAATATTTCATGTTTTAGTTAGTGTTTTTAAATAGAGATAATACTAAGGGAGATATTTTATATTAGGAAGGGAATACAGAACTGGTTTGGATTTATACTCTTTTCTTCTAAAATTTACTTTTGAGGTTGTTCTCTTCACATCATGCAAGGTCTTCACTTTCTGATAACAGTGGCACTGCACTTGTTCTGAAGAAGTGGGAGAAGTGCTTACCAGTTTCCATTCTGGTGTGCAGCACAGAGGGTTTGAGTAATAGGCACTATTTTATTTTAACTGTCTTCTTTACACTAAAATTGCATATTACATTTTTTTCAATTGTAGCTTATGAGAAGTATTTTAACAATAAGTATGAAACTATTCCTAGAGGCCATCATGATTGACAAATGTGTCACATATTCAAGAAAATATTCCTTGCAAAAAAGAAATACTTTGCTTAGAGGGGTATATTTTATTTCTGTTTTTCATAAACTTGTCATTTTCCTATTACGTCCTAATACTAAGACTTTTTATTTTTCATTGAAGTACATTCTCCCAAAACATGACCTAATATCTGGGATTAAATTTGGCATTGAAGAAATGTATTAATTCTTCAAGTCACCAGGGCATCGAGCCAAGTGAGTGTTTCATTGTGTGAAACGATACTCTAGAGATTGAGTTTGTCCTCTATACTTTAACCTAGCCCAAGGAAAAGCCTGCTGCATTATTATTAATTGTAAATGAACAGGGTCAAATTTTACTAGGGAAATGAAAATTCAGCAAATATTCTGATTTTACTTATAAATTTTGGATACATAACTCCACTGATAAAGCAGCTCAAAAGAAAAGAGCAAATTATAGTCAACTGTCAATCTGGGAGAAACATTTTGTCACATGAGACAAAAATCCTATTAAATAAATGAAATTTTCCAAGGCCAATAGTAAAAATGTAATATTGTACAGTGAACAAATGATAAAGAATAAATAACTTAAATTTAGGAATGATCATCAAAGGGTTATTATACATTAAACTATCAAAATTTTTAAACTTTCACCATAGTCAGCATTTTTGAATACTAAAATAAACATGCAGATGGGCTTCTTAAAAAAAAAAAACTTTAAAGAGCTTCCACGACCAATAAAAATTATTAGCATATTGACTTACTGGTCTGAAATAGAGTTTTCTATAATGCAACATGGAAGCTGAAGGTTGAAGAATCTGCCTCCATGAAGATAAGCAAGGATGTTGTAAAGCAGAAGTTTCTATATAGTGCTACTTTGTGATCTTCTTTCTACTTGTCCTACAGAGCATGAGTTTTTCTTATATCAGTAAGTTATTGTTTCTGTACTTCCTAAAAAATATTACATAGTAGCGAGGAATCAATTTTAGAAAAGAAAATAGGGAGTGTGTCTTTCTGCTCTCAGTATTCCTCTCTTTTCAGAAGTCATTATTTCAGATTTTGTTTGTTTTGCTTTGATTTGGTTTGGTTTTGCCTTTTATCCTGCCCAGAAAGACATTCACCTCTTTGGCTGCCTGTTCCTTTCAGTCACTTAAAGAATTTTATCTAATGAACTCTGTACATAGAATGGCTGAGGAAAGAATGTGTCGTTATTCTCTTTTTTGTGACCATTCATTTCACAATGGCAGAATTTGGGTTGCCCCTAATGAGTATACTTAGGGGTAGATGAGTATTCAAAACTCTTCAGTATTTCAATATAGGTTAGCCTACATCTATTTTTCTTCAAAGGTATTACATCGTTTATAGTAAGCATACTTTCAAAATGATTTAAGATGATTTACGTGAAATGTTTTCAAAAGTAAAACTCTTAAAATTTGGATGAAAATGTAAGAATCATATGAATAGAAAGGAAATGTTTTATCTAGAAAAAGTTTGAAGCAGAAAACAATGGAGAATATAGTTTAGCTGCAGAACACTTCACAGCTATGGCAAAATGAAGGCAGAGCGATACAGCTTCCCCTTTATGATGAGAGTCAGTGTGTTTCCAGCTCTGAACTTGCAGAGGAATTTTCACTTAGGGACAAGAGGTACATACAAGGCCAGTGGTAATGAAGGAAGAGGAACCAATATCTCTGGCTTAAGTGCTAGATAGTTTAGGTGAAATAATGAAACAGCAGAGAATGTTAGAATCTTTAACCCATGGATAACATCACTATAATCTACACATGCAAAGGATGAGTTAGAATTGCTTTTAGTTTTTCACTTTTAGTAAAAGAGCAAAGAAGGGAATAGATTAAATATAGTTAATTAAAATGCTAAAAAACTTATTATTGAAGCATATTAATAAAATATTTTTAAATAAAATTGAAAAATATCCCTTTGAGTTTTCTTACTCCATTTTTTTCAAAGATTAACTTTCTTCCATTGTAGTGTTAAGTCAGCATTTTTAGGCTTTTCCAATTATTTCGTACATAAAGCAATACATTATTTGTGGATTTTGGACTAAGATGTTTTAATTAATGAGACACTAAAATGGCCTAGAAGGTCCAGCGTTTTCTGAAAGTACGTAGAGCTATCTTCTAAAATTGTTTTGTTTCCTCAGTTTTTGCAGAATGTTATATTGCTGAAGTCCAATAACACAAATGTTTGGGTAACAATTATCAAAGCCAGGCAACCCCAGGCTCTTCTCTTGGCGTCATCAAGACCTTTAAGAAATACAACACTTCCAACTTGTAGCTGTCAATGGCCTTAGTAGAGGTAACTTCAGCAGTATTAGTCAAGCTTTTGTCTTGACACAACAATGGTAGATTACAACAATGCATTGCCTCAGTAAACCACTTCACTTGGTTTTATTAATGGTACATTTCTCTATAAGGCAATTTTCCAGTGTTACACAGAAACCTAAAACCCATGTGGACTAGGATAAGAAAAAAAGTCTGGTTGGCATGAAATCAGTTAGATTTACTATGCTAAGATCTGAAAATAGAGTAGAGGAGAGAACTGGATTGAGAGTTTTGAAAATATGTATGTGAAAGAGTAATGGTCTAGTTTTAAGTATACTTAGAATCTAAAATAAATAAATAAAATGCAATTAATGGAACTAAGAATGTGCTAAAGTTCCACAGTGTCTGCTCATGAAATGCAGATATATTATTACCGGAAATAGAATACTACAAGTTCTCCGAGCATGTCAAAAATGAGCATCAGTCATCATAACCATTAGGTATTAGTCAGGCATGAGCTACAGGAGCCAAGGCCTAACTCTGTAACCATAGAAACTTCCCTTGAAGACCTTCCTTAAGCACCTCCCAGAAACATCTCCCTTTTAGGGGTATAAATTATCCCAAATCCTAGAGCACAAATGCCACAAAGTCTGCTGGCTAAACGCATGTGCAGAAAGTAGTTCCCATAACTTCAGCCTCATTATACCATCATTATAATCTCGTGACTATGCCTAGAAGTTCATTAATCTAATTATAACAGGCTGAATTCTGAGTAAGCACATACGCAGTAGGCAAAGAGTTACATAGCAGCCAATTGTCAGTCAAGGTGACCTCACACATGATCATCTAGGACCTCCCATCATGGCCCAAATATAAACAGACGTTCCTATCTCTGCATAGTTACAGTGTTCTTGGCTGGAAACCCACTCCTCTCTTTGGGATGTATTATCTTATGTCTTCACCTCCTAAATTCCATAGGACTGCAGCCTTCCTTGACGTGGCCTGTCTCCTTCTAAAATGTACTTTCGATAAATCTTACTTTTTCTCAATCTCGCCAACCTGTAATTCTTTATTGTGTCGGTGGGGAAAGACCGAGGAGCAACACCACTGTCCACTATCCACTGTCCACTTCCTCCTCCCCCATGCTGCTGGGGCCACGCCAGATTTCACATCACCCCAGTGGAGATAATAACCTCATATAATAAGTGCAGATTTAGGGGTTTGAAAAATTTTAATTAGTTCCCATGCATGTCTCCAGAAAAAAAAAAAATGCAGAAGTGTACAAGATGTGAGAACATAGCTCAGAGCATGCATTTTGAATTGGCTTTCAGATTTGACAATAAAAGAGAAATTCAAATTTATTAAGTATCTTTCTAGTAAGCCTCAAGTGTACTTATTCTACTAATGCTTGGGTCTTTCAGTTGTGACTCTTTCTTGTCCTTTATATTTTGCTAGTAATAGAAAATAAGTATAATCTATAGATATTTATGAAGGTATATTTTTAATACAATTTAGGGGAAATTTTTATAGATGCATGATGTAATGTATTTCTTTGTTTATAAATGCCTGCATATTAATTATGCCAATATACCTGCTATTTATTTTAAATATCAACCAAAGCCATATTTAGCTAATGGTAGGTAATCTCTTGGCCTTTGATAATGAGAATTAAAAAAAAAACAAAAAAACACTTTTTAAATTATTCATTAAGAAAATATGTTGGCATGCTAATAAAAATATAAAAATGAACTATAATTTTATCCTTTTAAGTATATTTAATTTAGGAGTTCATATTTTGATTGTAAGACACATTCATGGTAGATTGACATTTATTACTAAAGAAAGCAAAAAACAGTATTAACTATTTTATGATCACACTTTAGTTTATCCAAGTAAACATCATGGGCCCCAACTACCTGGGTACTGAGGACACAAAGATGAATAAAACTGGAATTTTGCTTCAAGTGGTGTATATTTCAATCATGAGTATTGTCATGAAACAAATGGTTAGATTACGGGGGATAAGTGGATGGGACATATTGTAAGATCACAAAAAAGAGAATATTAGTTCTGTTGTAGGTGTCAGAAAGAGAGTATTTATGGCAGGCCTCAAAAAAAAAAAAGAGCTAGAGAGATAAGACTATTAAAGGTATTTTAGGCAGAGAGAACTCTGTGATGAAGGAATTTTGTTATTCTAGGAAGATAAATCTGTAAAATAGGAAGTTGGAAAAAGATCAAAGTGAGGCTTAAGAAATAGATCGGGGATAAGTTGCTTAAGATCTCTATATTCTGCTAAGAAATTTTGAATTAATCCTTTAAGAAGTGGGAAGTTACTGAAAATTTTAGAAATGGTGAGTCACCTATATCTGCAGTTCTAGACGAATAACTGTGATGCCATGGAAAGAAATTGGATGAGGAGAACCACGTTTGTTGTGGAATATTTCAATCTGAAAGAAAGCAGTACAGAAGAAAATGGTGGGGTTCAGAATTGGGAGTCCTGAGTTTGCAGACTGATTTAATAGCTGGCTACTAATGTAACCTTGGGCAAGCCCTTAGTGCTTCTCAGCCTTACATCCTCAGGCACAAAACAGTGATGAATGGTGTGAGAATTATACAAAGGAAGTTAATGTGTATATGCCAGGATAGTTGTTAAATATTAGTTCTCTTACCTAAAAAATGATCTTGACACTTCATCTCGTAATCTATAACTAAAATGATAAAATTCATCCAACATTTTGAAAGATCGATAAAGAAGAATATTCCATAGCCACAGGTATCTAATATCTAATTTTAATATTTATAATCCTTTACCATCAGACATTTTTTTCGTTCTAATAGCTAAAGCCAAATACCTTATAAGTAGCTCAATTTTATTCCTTCTTTAATTACAACAGAGAATGAGGAAAACAATGATGATTCTTTTTTTGTGAAGAATTGTTTGTGGATGTGAAGATCTAAAATTTATTTCTATAAGTGCATATTTCTGGGCCTAATCACAGACCTACTGAACCAGAATGCCTGGGTCTGAGATCTTGATATTGCATGTTTTTTGTTTCAATAATTTTATTATTTAGCAATATTTAAAATCCACAATCATATTTTCTTTCTCCTCCTCTCTCTTTTTCTCCTTCCTCTTCTTCTTTTTAAATATCAGAACTCAGTATCTACATTTAAATTCATAACGTAAAATGATATCTGTGAGTAAGGAATCTCACAATTTTACATTCCATAGTCCTATGTATGCATTAGTAAAAAGCCTTCCAGCTTTTCACTATTGCTGATAATTATAATGACATACAATAAGTATAACATATAACATAAATTTAATAATGTATAATCATATATAATAATTGAGCACTTACAACAATCCTATATAAAGTTGTTAGATGAGGACCCTGCTTATTGTATGCTGGTCACCCTCTGATTAGAAGGGCAATTAAATGTGGCACGGGAGATTGGTGCCTAGGGCAGTAACTGCATTATCATCTTCCTCTTTTCAATGCGAAGATCTTTTTTCTCTTTCTATGAACCAATTACTTATTAGGTATATGATACTAGGCAAGTTGTTTCACTAACTATAACTGACAAGTCCCTCTTATTCTCTATCTGCAAAATTAGAATGAGTTGGGTTGCTGTTCCTAGTGTTAGCAGTTACTACCTCCCTCATCCTCCGGTATTTTTATGGTTATTTAAACTTTTCAGATAATGGGCACAGCTTTCTGCTTCACAAATGTGAAATAAGTGTTTATTTAATCTTCCACCTTATAGAACACTCACTCTAACGGGAATGGTTCAATGGTCAATAACCATTCTTTTGGAAGAGAGAATAAAAATGGTGGCACCTTAACCACCTGCATGGCTAAACTTGTAACAGATCAGTGTTTCATTCTTTTTTTTTTTAATTCATTTTTTCAATTACAATTGACATTCAATATTATAGTAGTTTCAGGTGTACAAGATAGTGGTTAGACATTTATAGAACTTATGAAGTGATCCCCCCGATAAGTCTAGTACCTACCTGACATCATACAATATTATTGACTATTTTCCCTATACTTCCTAATTCTTTCATCTTTTTCATCTAGCCTCCATACCTCTCTTCCATCTGGCAACCATCAGTTGTATCTATGAGTTAGTTTTATTTCTTTATTTTGTTCTTTAGATTCCACATATAAGTGAAATCAAATAGTACTCGTCTTTGTCTGACTTATTTACTTAGTATAATACCCTCTTGGTCTATCCATGTTGTTTCAAGTAATAAGATTTCATTCTTTTTTATGATTGAGTAATATTACTGTACCATCTCTCCTTTATCCAATCACATACTTAGATTGCTTCCATATCTTGGTTATTATAATGAACATTTATGCTGCATTGAAAATAGGAATGATGTTTCATTCTTTAGTACTTTTTTAGTCCATCATAGTGTTTAAAATGTAAGCCTTACAACATGAGCTTCAAATCACATGGAGGCTTGTTTAAAAGGCAAGGGCCCTGCCTCCAA
Organism: Pteropus alecto; assembly: GCF_000325575.1. Lineage (NCBI taxonomy): Eukaryota > Metazoa > Chordata > Mammalia > Chiroptera > Pteropodidae > Pteropus > Pteropus alecto. Next base: position 13,159,373 of record NW_006494613.1, read on the forward strand.
ATTATAGAATCTGCATCTTGTGGAGTAGAGCCACATATAAAATTTTTGTAGGTACTCAAAATGATTCTTGTAAATGTAAAGTTTGATAATCATTGGTCTTTTCTAACCATGAATCTTTTCTATTTTGCATGTGTGTACATATGTATTTATGTATTGTGTACACATAAAGTAAAATTTGTATCAAATAATAATATTCATTTTATTTTCTTAGAATACTTTCCTTTTCAAGTCTGATCTATGTTAAATAGTGTAACATTCTTTTTTTTTTTTTTTTAGATAGCTATCATCAGGCAACCTTAAAGATGATCTGATGAATGTCACCATCCAAGGACTGATGCAAATATTAAGTATCAATGAATCAGAACAGACATTTGAGAATTGTGCAACTGTCTTTGGATCAACAACTTGAGAATTTGTTTATTGATTGCCAAAATTTTGAATATGAAGTCAAAGTTTGCAATGGAATTTATAAATCTTTATATATCAGTAAGCAAAACTTGAAGCAGGCAGGCTACAACAGGCCTATAAACATATTTTGGAGGTTTTGGACATGATTATTATTTTTAACTGAACTAGTTGTTGAGAATTAAAAATCAGGAGATAGATTGTAAGTAAAAGTTCATATTTTCAGTCTCCTATATATAAAAAAAAGGCAAATCTAAAAAAACTGTATGTATATAACCATATTGGAGCAGAAAACAGGCTGTCTTTTTTCTGGAGGGTACCTGCAATTCAGGAAACCTCATTTCACACAGGCCCACTTCACTCATTTATGGACAGCCACTGTAGGCATGAGAGTCCACAACTCTTATTTTAGATGTTTGGTATAACATCAACTATACCATCTCAAAAAGCAACAGTGAATAAATATTTGTTGAATGCATATCTGAATAAATAGATCTGGAAAACTAGTTAAATTTAAAATATTTAAATTTCATTCGTTACATTATAGAGTTACAATTTTTGTAATTGCTGAGCCACCTAATAATTAAGTAATCTAGATAATATATTTTCCATTATACCAGCTTAATATGAAATGGAATTCAAATTCTTACTGCAATTATATTTCTAACTCTCTCCCAGAAGAAAATTTAGTTGGAAAATTTTAACTCAAAATAGAATCATTTAGCAGTCTTCGAACTGTTAAACTAATTATTTTTATTCTCCTGTATTTCCCTAATTAGAAAAATTAAACTCAAAAACTTTTATTTTTTAAGATCATATTGTCTTTGGTTTGAGGAATAAAAAGTTGATTACATAGTAATCATGAGTTATGTCTCTAGTCACTGTCATGATTTGCTATTTATTCAAGTATTATTTAATATTTGCTAGTTTTATTTACAAACTATATATTTACCATCCAAATTGATATCCCTACAAAAGAATTAATTTGAAGCACTATCCTTATCAATAAATAAGAACAGTTTGAAAACATATTAAAACAATACCTGTATAAAGGTATTGAATTTCTTCATGTTCATTGAGATTTTCCAGCAGAATATAAAATTTGCGTTCTCATCAAAATGAAGCAAAAAGACTGTGATTTATTTTATCTTTAATAGTGTTAGCTTTTTAAAGTATATGTTTTTCAGTTTCTAGAAAATCATCTAACATAAAATGTTACTGAGTATATAATTGGCCTAGGTTTCCTTCAAGAATTGAAGAAAACATTTTTTAAAACGAAAAAAATTTCAAAAGTAGGTCATATTGACTTAATCCTGTATTTTTTCTTTTACTGGTTGCAAGCTGAATCATCATAAACATAGAAGCAACACAGACACTTATTCTGTGAATCACAATTCAGACTCAGCTGGCACAGATTTAAGGAATGTACATGATTCTTATCCAAACTAACGTCTGATATTTATCCAGGTTAATTTTTTTTCTTCTCTCTCTTTTTTTTTAATGTGAGAAGAATTCAATAAACAATACATTTCTTTTTACTCCCCAGTGTTCCAATTAGAAGTTCATTTGAATTATATTCATTTCCTTTATTTCTTGACTTGTGCTCTTAATATTCCTGACAGGCTTTGAAAACATGGCTGAGTGAATTTATGAATGAAAATTGCCAAATTCTAATTCTGACCTTTAACATTATTTTCTATCACCTTTAGAAGAAAATCAGTCCCAAGTTCTTTAACATGACTATCTTACTTTTAACTCCATGAGAAGTGTCGAATGCTGTAGTAAACCTATATGGGCTTATCAAATGTTACCAAAGTTTCGAGCATGACTTTTGTTAGGTGCTGCAAATAAAGGTTAAAAATATTTGTAAAATGATGTTTTTCCACTTTTTATGTAAGCAAGCAGAATGGATTAGCCCACATTTATAAATTGGATGAGTTATTTGGCGAAATAAACAAAAACGTTTTTTTTTTTTTTTTAGTTTCATGTTTTTTTTACAGTTCTCCACTTCCATGGAA
>NW_006494613.1:13161848-13170869 GCF_000325575.1 Pteropus alecto
CACATTTATAAATTGGATGAGTTTTTTGGCGAAATAACAAAAAACTTTTTTTTTTTTTTTAGTTTCATGTTTATTTTACAGTTCTCCACTTCCATGGAAAATAAAAATTTTGATTCTTAGTATAAAATCTTAGATATAATACCAAACTGAGCTTTTATGCCTACACAGAATACACACTACACACCTTCATATTCAGTCTCCAGGAAAGAACAAAACACTGTAAAATAATCTTTTCCTTTATTTTAAGGAGTTTTTATAAAAGCCTCATAATTGTTCTAAATTATTTAAAATTTATTTTATTAAAAAAACAAATACACAAGAAGCAGATTTTTATATGTACTCTGTAGGAACAGAAGGAAAACTAGAATCATTTCAGTTTAATGTTAAAGATGATTTAAAAAATTAAAATGTATGTAAGCTTTCATTATCTCGTTATTGTGTGAAATATCATAAATGATTTGCAAACTTTAAAATATTCTTCATTACCTGTTGCTATGGGCTGAATTGAGTGTTTCCCTTCAAATCCATATATTGAAGCCCTAACTCCCAATATGACCATATTGGGAGTGAGAACCCGTAGAGAGGTAATTAAGACTAAATAAGGTTAGTAAGGGTGGGGCTCTACCTTTATAGGAAGATGTTTCTTCTCGCTAGCACACAGTGAGCACACAAAGAGAAGAGGTCATGTGAGAACACAGCTAGAAGGCGGTCATCTGCAAGCCAGTAAGAGAGGCCTCACCAGAAACCAAATCTGATAAGATCTTGATCTTGGACTTTCAGTATTCAGACTGTGAGAAAATATATTTCTGTTGTTTGAGTCACCCAAACTGTGGTATTTTGTTGTGGCAGCCTGAACAGACTTATGTACCTGCCCACAAAGCTGTTATTGAAGGCTCTTCCAATTTTATCCAGAGTTAAACTAATCTGAATGAGCTTTGTTGGAAGTTAAGCTTTTGGGAAAGAATTTGAAGGAGAGGCCAAATTCATATTAGAAGAATGTATAGATGTCAAGGTCATTGGAAAATAGGAAAAAAAAACTGATAACTTCTAATTCCACTAAATGTTTTCTTTATTGTAACATTTGCCAAATCATAAAATGTATGTACACTATCAAATACTTGTATTTAATTATCTACAGCAGTCTTCATTATTATACTTGTCATTCTGAGGGCATTTTATGTACCACTCACTGAATATTTAGCATTTTTACTAAACATTACAGCAAGTTCTTAATATATGCATTATTAACTTATTTGGCAGATGAGAAGACTGAAACTCAAAATGTTAAACTTTTTTCAAGAACATGCAGTTGGAGAAAATCTATTTTGAACCAAAGTGTGGCCCCACAGTTATTACTCTAATTTATTTTTTTGTTTATTTTTAAGTCAAATGTAACAGGAAAGGCCTAATATAATTCAGATTGTATCTAACAAATATGTGAAAAAAAATTTTTCCTCTTCTTTTTATCTTAATTTTTCCTTGTTGCCTGGAGAATCTAGATTTATTCCTTGGCCAATTATATACAAGTTTGGGTCTGTGTTGTCAAAAGGACTTTTGTCCATTCATGGCCCTATTACAGCCACTCTCGATCAAAGAAACATCATGTAATTTTTCATTCTTAGTACAAGTTTCCCAAAAAGTTTCATTTAGCCACCCTTTCTGATAGATCACTCATAATGAAGTAGAAAGAGTTAGCAATGGTGAGAACAAAACAACTGGTCATTTGGGAGGCAGCCAATGAAAAGCTGCTAAGTGATGTGGCTTTTAACAGTCTGATGATCAATGACTATTTTCACTGGAGTCCTTTGTATCAGCAAAAAAGAACATGGTAAAGTACTGTCGGTTATGATACATTTTACTTTATTTTTATTTAAAATTAGAAAAGCTTTGAATTTAGCTTTTTTCTTTACTGATTTATTCCCTTTGTTTCCCACAGAAGTTAGTCAAATTTGTTTTTAAGCCACTAACCCAAATAACTCCTTAAGATTCTGCCAAATTTGGTTGTAACACCACATCCTAAATAGCTCCTCTCTTTTTTCTCATTGATTTGTATGTTTCTTAGTTGGAGCTCTGTTCTTATTTATTTATTTATTTATTTATTTCATCAGTTCGAAGGGAAAGAAACCAAAGTTCCAACTTTGGCTGTCAACAATTGAAAAGACACCCAGGATCAAAAAGGTGTTCCAATATATTTTAATGAATTATTATGCTAGCCTAAAATAGAACAATAGAAAGAAAAATAGAATTTATACAAACATAAGAAAATATCATTTATGTAATACTAATAATGCTACATCATTTTTAAATAAAGTTTAAATGAAGACAACAAAAGAATTATCTTCTTTAAATAAAAAGAATGCTTAGCAACTAGACATGGCCCATAATCAAGTACATTAAGCAACAAAATTACTATTTTGCATGATAAAGGCAGAGAGATAGTGTCTTCTAATGAATGTCAAAATGTCTATACATGTATAGGTGTATATGTGTGATTTTACGTATGCATGTAGATATATTTTACTTTTTTTAACAACTGAGAAAAAAAAATCTTTGGAAAAAAGCTGAGAAACAAAGAACAACTAGGTACCCCTTAGACCACATAAAAACAATTAACAAAATCAATCTGAGCTCTTATTATCAGAATACACACCACACATATATACACAGACACACATACAGATGACAATGATAGATGATACTTGATAGATGATAGATAGATGATAGACAGATAGATAGATATTCTGTTAACCTGGCCCCAACTCTTAAATAATTCCTTAATTATTTTAGCATTAAAAATATGCTTACTGATTTACATTTGTTACTATGCTACAATAAAAGCAAAGTAACTATGCTACAGTAAAAGAAATTCAACTGTCTACTAAATCCATCATCTTATTGTGAATATTTCGAATCTAAATATAGTCAGAAATAATGTGAGAAGATAGTAGTATAAACGTAGTACAAGGCTTAAAAGTTAATGAAAGATCAACTATTCAAATAGAAAGCTGAGCACATATCTGTAAAAGAAAGTAATGCTTCGGACAGGTATTTCACTTGATGTAATTGACTTCCCTATGTGACCTAAATCTACCTGATATATTGTCACACTAAAAAAAAATCTTTTATATTTTATTATGTTTCTTTATCTTTATCCTTATTGTAGTTTTACAAAGATACATACATTTATTTTTTATGTAGTTTTCTTAATGCAGTGATGTCATTTTCTGTATGAGTTGAATTTGACAGCAAAGAGAAAGTATAAATTAAAACAAAATGCCTGTCTTAGTTTACCTTATCTTGACTATTCTTATTTTGCATAAAAAGAAAAAGAAAAGAAAAAAGAAAAAGGAACTGTAAACTAGAGCTTTTAAATTACTTGCCCAAGATAACACAGCTAGTGAATTTTAAAGCCAGGAGTCAAACCCAGGAACCGTGTGGCTCCTGAATCCATGCTCTTAATCACTTCACTTTACTATCTTTCTAGAAAAAAAAAATAAGACTTTAGAAATGACACAATGCTTGAGATAATTTTTGAAAACCAAGAAGTTTCATTCTGAACAGAAGATGAAGCACTTTCTAGACTGAGGGATTAGTATGTATACGTTAGAGCATGATCGATTTCTGGAACTCCAAATTGTTTAGAATTACTAGGCTATAGGATAATCATAAAACAGAAGTATGAGATGATGAAAATGTTGATAGCTACAAATGATGGTATCATGGACCATAATAAATAGCTATGAATTCAGTTTTAGGTAGTAGGCAACAAACTGAATAGTTGGGAGTGTAGAGAATAGGATGTCAAAAATAACAGTTTGAGGACCAATATATTAATCTAGGGCAGGTATCAACAATCTTTTATTATAGGACCAGATAGTAAATATTTTAAGCTCTGTGGGGAAAAAAAGGTAAAATTAAGGATATTATGCTGACCCTTGATTTAAGGGATAAAGTTGAAAACCAGAAATATGGTAATAGTTGCTGGAGAGGTAGATATAATTATGGCAATGAATCTGATTGGATTCAGAATCTATTAGAAGCTTGAATTTTAACATTTTGTGATTGGTTGGATGCGGAACTTGGAAAAGAAAGAAGAATCTGTAATGCCTCCGAAGTTTTCTGTTTAGGTGATATATCACCCCTCTCCTTCCATCTACCCATGTGTATGAATGTACATACACACATACATATTTGAAATAGAAAATTTGAGAAGGTAAACAATTCATTTTCATTCATTTATATTTGACACTTGTAAAAATTTCTCAAATGCTTCTTCTGGAATACCGCTTTCATTCTGGCCTCAATGATGCTGGGTTTTCTGTCATTATCTAACTCTTATTATAAGTATAGTTTAAAATACATAGCCACTAAGGTCCCTTCCATACTTATTTAAGGCTGAATCAAATCAAAAATGATAAAAAAAGAAGACAGAGAGTATAGGCGCTACTTTCAAAAAAACTTGACCATAATAAAGGTAACATAAAGAAAGTAAGGGGACACACACATTCACATACTTCTTCTTTAACTGTGTAATGGACATCTGAGAAATTAAGAGAAATTCTTAGGAGTCAGAACAAAAACCAGAATTTGCAATAGTGATATTTATTGATTCTGAGTGACCTGGAGAATGAACTTTAATAAGTCTTGCCTTGCTCATCTGTGGGGGAGAGTTTACAAAACTTAAACCCTAAGCAGAATAGAATACTAAATTGGAGACCCCTATATTTGGCATGAATTTTCAAGGGCCAATAACTTCAGGGGGTAAATTGAAAAAAAAAAAAAAAAAAAAACCTGACCCTATTAAGAATTGGCAAAGATACTTGCTTACGTCTCTGAAAAACCTTCGGATATAATTATACTGAAAAACTCTATGAAGCGCTGCTTGATTTGCATGATACCTATAATCCTTTCAACTTGAATGACACAGTGATTAAGTCTGGAAAGCCCAGGGTCTTCTGCTCATAAACACCTTTAAGAATAATCTACAAAAAGCCATACCATAAGCAGAAAACAGAAAACAACACATTAGGCAGTGAATAAGCAAATTACATAAAAAGGCTGAGAGTTTCTAGTGCCTTTGAAAATCTCTCATATGGATATACTCTTATTGATTCAGACTCTGGGAAGGTGAGAAACAAAGCGTTTCCTTATAACAGCTTCTTTTTCTCCAAATCTCTGGTATTTGATTGTCTTTCTATCAATGTTGGGAAAGAGATTTCATTTTATCCAGGTGTCATCTTCTGTCTTCTTTTCACCAGCATTGCCATCGTAACTTATCCAGATCATTTTCAGTTTTTGTTAGCAAATCCTTGGCTTTACTTGATGACTTAAGCTAGTAATTCTCAACATCAGCATCAATTAACCTTGTTATGAGCTGAAATGTGTGCCCCAATATTTAGAGCTTTAGTATAAATATTTTAGAATGTGACTGCATTTAGAGATTGGCCCTTTAAAGAGGTGATTAAGTTAAAATGAGGCCATAAGAGTGGGCTTGCATTCAGTCTCACTGATGTCCTTATAAGAAATGAAGATAAGAGACACAAAACAGGTGTGTACAGAGGCAAACCCATGTGAGGGAGCAGCAAAAAGGCAGCCACCTAAAAGCCAAGAAGAGAAGCCTCAGAAGAAACTAACATTGCTGATGCCTTATTTAATCTTGGACTTCCAGACTCTAGAACTGTGAGAAAATAATTTTCTGTTGTTGAAGCCACCCAGTCTGTGGTATCTCATAATAGCAGCCCTAGCAAACGAATATACCTCAGAACATGTTAGAAAAGCAAATTGTTGAGACTATGCAAAACCTACCAAATAAAAAATTCTAGAGTTGATGTCTAGCTATTTTTATTTTATCAAGATTTCCAAATGATTCTGACACATATTAAAGTTTGAGAATCACTGATTTACTCTATATTGTTAAGAAATTAATTGATATGGTCCCTAAATTAGTTCATTGCAGGAAAGTTCATTAAGGGTCTCATTTTCTTCTCAGTATTACCACTTATTTCTCTTTCCTGATACATCAATAAAGGTTCACAGAGAATCAAATGCATATTGTATACACAGACTGTTTATGGGGAAATAAAGAAAGAAATGTTGAAAATACATTATAAATACTAATGCCACACCTGAGCTGTGAGGGATTAATTCATATTTGTTTTCTTTGTATCTGGAGATTAACACAGGAGAGGATAGGGTAGCAGATGAAGGAGGTTTAACTTATTAGGTAGTTTACATTTTTTTACATTACACAAAATAAGGGAGGAGCAATGGTATCCTAAAGGAAAGAATGATATAGCTTCTGTAAGAAGTTGTGAGAATGAAAGAAAAATGAGAGAAGGAGCTCCCGATGGCAAAAGCTGAGACAATTTGAGGAAAAGTAGTATGGATTAAAATTCAAAGTACAAAATAAATATTCATAGGTCCATACTGACAGAAATAAGTGATTAAATAAATAAATAAGTAAATGGGGAACAATAAACAAATCTCCCATGCAGAGGAATTCCAAATAATTTATGTAGTTGCTCTGTCCTCGAGCAGGTGGAGCATAACTCCCACTTCTTAAATGTGGGATTTACATAGTGACTTCCGTCCAAACAAGAAAGAGAGGAACGGGAAAACAGTAATTTTACAGCTACTTGAGAAATAATGACAAAAACTCAGTCAAGCAATCAAGATTAACATCAACAATGATAAGTCACAATGACAGTGTGTACTCTTGCTATGATGTGATGAGAATGGCATTTTATCTCTGCGGTCTTCTTCCAAAAAATCATAACCCAAGAATAATCATGAGGAGAACATCAGACAAAACACAACTGAAAGAAGGACATTCTGTGAAATGCCAAATCATCATTCCTCAAAATCGTCAAGATCATCAAAAAGAGAAGTCTGAAAAACTATCACAGCCCAAAGGAGCCTAAAGAGAAATTAAGACTAAATGTCACATGGTATCCTGTATCGGATCATAGAACCGAAAAAAGACATTAAGTTGAAGTCTAAGGAATTAAAAAAATAAGAAAACCTAAGTAATCCATAGCTTTTGTTAATAATAATGTATAAATTTTTGTTCACTATTGTGAAAACTATATCATGTGAATGTAAAATATTAATGATAAAAGGAACTGGGCATGGTGCAGAAGGAAACGCTGCACTGTCTTTGCAATTTTCTTTAAATCTAAAACAATTTTAACATAAAATATGTATAAAAAAGAGAAATGAGAAATTAGCATGAGAAAATTCTTTTGCAAACAGACAGGCAATGTGTGAAATGTAAGAGATTTTATTATTGAGTGACATAAAACTTTAGAGAAAAAAATTCCATGAGCTATGGAATGAGAGAGCTCTAGAGAGAGCTCTAGATGGTGATGGGTGAGAAAACAGAAGGAGTGACCATTTAATAGCAGTGTGTCCTTTCATAGAAACCTAAATTTTTCTGAGATGTGACATCATCTATATTGCTCATGATGTCTTCCCTAATTCAGAAGATTATATTTTGAGGAAACATATGAGGATTGTAAATGAGCATATAAAATTTAATGTTATTATTTTAAATGTTATTATTATTAAAAACCCCAATGGAAAAGGAGTATATTTGACAAGTATATCTTATAGAAGAAGGCAGTACAGGTAAGGAAAATAAAACAAGTGTGAAGGAAAGCAGGCTTAAAGTAAAATTGCAAGTTCATATTTATTGTGAGCTGTTTTGGGAAATTCTGCATACCTATGCTTAACTTTATTCATACTTAATTTGTTTATGGAAATTTCACATTTCTTATTAATATGTCAGAAATTAATTTATGCATATGATGATATATGCATTTTCAGAAAACATCCTAGCTTTTGTGTGAAGAAGAATTGGGAAAGGAACAAGATTGAAGGGAGAGGACACAATTCAGAGTCTGATAATCTGCTACAGTCAACAACATAAGAGATGTATAGAGCTTTATCTAAATTTGTGGCAGAGAGACAGGAGAAAAAATAATGGATTTGAAACATACGTTGGAGATACAACTTATGGAACTTTGTAATGCATTGGAATGAAGAGTGAGGACACAGCAAAACTCAAGAGCTAGGAGGTGTCATTTACTGATATAGGAAACAGGAGGAGCAAGTATACAGAAAAACATAATATGTATACTTTAGATATGTTGGGTTTGAAACATTTATAAGACTTTCAGATAGAACTGTCTAATATGTACTTTTACATATAGATCTAAGTATTAAGAAAATGTTACCAGCCTGTGAGCCTAGAATAACTAATAATTTGCAGCCTGTGAGCATAGAATAATGAATAATTGAACTTTGGGCAATAGAGGAAATCATCAAAGGAGAGTAGTAGTGTGAGAGAAGAGGAAGCCAGAGTCTGAGGGATATGATCATTCCATAGATAAGTCTTAATCCTGGTTAAAATCTCATCTATTTAAGCATCAGCAGTATTGCCCCAATTAACTTTTTCAACTTCGTCTAACTAGTTTTTAATCACAGATGCAATGTAACCCAGACTAATCTGTCTCAAACAAAAATGTCATATTTTTAACCCTTGCTTTATTATTCTGCTATGTCTTCTTGGAATTCTACCATTCTCCCAGGTAGCAATGCATTTATTTATTTACATTTTTATTTAGACATCCATTTATTAAGTGGAATCTTATTGAGGGCATTCCATAGATGTGTTACTAGACTCTTCATAGTCCAATTCACACAATCTCTTCAAGACTTAAACTCAGCAATGTCTCTTTTAACCTCACAGTAACTCATGTTTAGGCTTACCATTGACTATCAACTCATCTTTATTTGCTGTAAAACTCAGGAAATGCTTAATTCCATTCTGCATTCTTTCTTTCTTTCTTTCTTTCTTCCTTCCTTCCTTCCTTCCTTCCTTCCTTCCTTCCTTCCTTCCTTCCTTCCTTCCTTTCCTTCCTTCCTTCCTTCCTTCTTTCTCTAAATAATATCTTACTGAAAATCACTTTTCTGAAAGGTACAAAAATATAACACCTGCTGCTCACATATAGAAAGCAGTAA